>NW_010333308.1:0-21555 GCF_000700745.2 Antrostomus carolinensis | reverse complement strand
CCCTCGGCTGCCGGTTGGGAGTCACTTTTTGCAGGATGCCTTGGCAGTTCAGGCGTTTCGGTTATGTAATGCGGGGTCGTTACGCAGGGCTTGTAGCTGGTGCGTGTGCCAGGAGTTCGCACTGTGGCCTTGTTTCTTAAGGACTAACGGGCGTTTTACAGAAACGTGCGTTTTTATGGGAGGAGGGGGCTTTTCTGGCAAAGTTTGCCCTTCCATGTAAAGAAAGCCGCCAGACTGTCCCTAATTATCATTGTTGGCTCGGTAACTGGTTGAATACAGCGTGTCTCAGTGCGATGCAAATGCTTTCACTTTTTCTGCAAAGTCCTCTGCAACAAACTGCCTAATTTCCTAGTGTTTGTGAGTCTGTGTGACTGAATTTGCTGAAGTTTTTGGCAAATAAGAAAGCAAAGATAAAAATAGAGGACGTTCATCTCTCCTGTGGTGTAGGTGCTCATATTTTTTAGGAATACCACATTCTAAAAAAATCAAAGCAAAAGCAGAAACTGATACAAGGCTCTTCCTATTAACTGTGAGGTTGAGATCTGTGTATTAAAAATGTTTTGAAGAGCTGTGGTAGCTTTGGTTTAGCAAAGCATGGGTTTGGCCCTGGTCATGGTTTTGTCTGGTAGCTGAAAAGGTTTGGAGTGCATTAAGGTTCCATGCGTGAAGTAGGGATGAACTGCTGATGAGTCATAGCTGTGTCACGAAGTACTCTAGTGCGATACTGTTGTCATTGAGAACTGCTACTTGGTTTGTTTAATGAATTTTCTACAGGGTCTTCTTGGCAATACTAGTAAATTGTATTATTATTAGTACTGTACTATTATTAGTATTATTAGTGGTGGTGCACTAGTAGGTGGTGCACTACTAGGAGGTGCCACTTTAAGTATAGCTGCATTAGGAAAACACAGTTTCATTCAATTTTGCTTTTAAATTTTTGTTCTTACTGTATGAAAGATACTCCTCCACAAGAAAGGAAAAAAAACCAAAACCAAAACAAACTGTAAAGAGTTGTGTAAAGCATGAAATAAACCAAAAATACAGGAGACAAATGTTTTTTCCCTATGGTCTCTCTTGACAATAGTTCTGCGAAATGTTATGTAATGAAAGTAATGTATTCTCATTTCCTGGAATCTTTTTAAATGATGTTTCAAGTGATATATACCTAAGGTAGATCTAATAATTGGTCTTGTCATTATTTAATAGATAAGTATAATTGTGGGCTTGATCCATTTATTTCTGACATTTATTTAAACATTTATTCTGGAGTTTAAATCTTCTTTCTTAAACTTTTCACAGAAGTTATGAAAGGTGATTCATACTACTCCAGAGTTTCAGTTACTTAAAGAGTTTTCTTGTTCTTGCCTCTGTGACTGGTAACAATAGGTGATTCAATTGAACACTTCTACCTTCTGTCTCAGTTACAATCACGCAAGGGTGATCACTAAACACTTTGTGAGTTGTTAATGATGAGCACTAGGTAGGAGTTGTATGGTGTTATTAGACAACAAAGCAGTGAAACCACAAGAAGGCCAATGGAATCATTAGTCTGTGAGATTTTACTGAACTCTATTTTCTTCTCTATTTTTTTCACCCTTTATTCCCTTTTTTTATATAGATCTTATGAAGTCTGAATAGTGACACTTGTAAGTTAACTTCTAAATGTTCCCGTGTAATAGCTTTGTTCTGAAGATTAAATTTGTCTTCTGTCTCTGTTTCAGCTTTTTTCTTTTTTTTTTCCCTACAAAAGACAAGTCTTTGCTACTTGCAATCATCATATCTTTTTGTAAACTGTATACCATTCCTTTTATTTTAACAGTTTGTCCATAAACTCCTGTGTTGCTTTTGGTAAGATTTCCCTTGCTTTTCTTAGCATCAGCTCTTAGGAAGGGCTTGGTGTTTGTGCTCTGCCCTTGCTGTTGCTTTTGAGAGCTGGCCTGATTAAATGAATTAGTCTTGGCCCTGACTGTCACCAGTGAGGGAAGTTTGTAGGGTCTACAGCTGTCTGGCCGTGCTGGTGCCGTAGGTAGTTTGCATCAAGAACGATGAACTTAGTGGTCAGAGCCACAGCTCTGTTGATTCAGTGCTCCACCTACACAATCAGTGAGAAACTACCCAATTTTCCTCTGTGCCACTATGTGTCACGCAGCTGGTTTATAGAAAATAATAATTTGCTACATAAACTGTCCTGTGAGTTGTTTGTAAAGAATGCCATTAAATGGCTCAGTAGTTCAGGTATATTTAAACTGTGGATTGCCTTGCAATATTTTTTGGTGTTTTACATTATTTGTGGAATACTCTCAATTTTTAAAATATTTATCTTCATTTTCATTTCAGGATGACACAGAAGAAAATTCCAATGACAGCAGCCAGCCATCCAAAAGACGACGTATGGGTTCAGGGGACAGTTCTCGGAGCTGTGAAACTTCTAGTCAGGACCTTGGGTAATACAATTTTTTACAATTCACTTATTTATTGCTAATCTTATTGTATTGTTTGATATGCTTAAGCTCCTCTTTCTTTGCTTTTGTATTCTTTACGTATCTTTCTGAATTGAGGCAGTGTCCTGTGAGTTGCTAGCTGTCTTTTTCTCCCAGCATATTTAAAGACACTTTATTTTAAAACAGCACAAATTGTACTGCGTCTAATTTTACATTCAGAAGCACAGCTTACATGTTTTTAAAACATTACATATTTTTTGAATGAATTTTGACACTGCTTTTCTTGGTGTCCTGATCATGAATATCCCTTTCTTCATATTCTGTCCCTCAGCATACTGATGAATGCTGGTTTGGAGAAGTATATGTGAAGTGGGGTGTAAAAAAGTGACTTTGAAATGGGTTAACAGGATGCAGTTTTCTAAAGTGCTTGTCTGACTTCATAGATGTTGTTCATAGGCATATAAATAGGAATTATTGAATTTCTAGAAATGTAAGTATCCCTCTTAAGGATTCTTTAATTTGTTCTAACGTTGTTCTTATACTTAGATACAGCTACTTTTGAAAACTTGATAGAATACAAGTGGCCACCGGATGAAACAGGAGAATACTATATGCTTCAGGAGCAAGTCAGTGAATATTTGGGTGTGACTTCCTTTAAAAGAAAATATCCAGGTATTTATTTTTAAAGTTTTTCTTCTAAAAATCTTTGTACATTTTGGATGTAATCTGTGTCTCTTTGACTATAGCATGAGCCAACTGATTAAAAAAAGACCCTGACAAAGGCAGGCCTGAATTGTGTGTGTTGTACCTTTTATTTTTGTTACTGGCATGTTGAAAATGCATACTGTGGTTTTCAGAGGAACTTAATACTTACTGAAAATCTGTAAACAGGTCTGATTTGGGGGTTAGATCAGCAAGTATCTTTTGAAAACCAAACTCAATTTTATTTTTAAATATTTTGTTGGTGATTTCTTGCTATATAGCTTTATCTCTATATTCTGTTTTCTGCATTGTGGCAACATTTCTACACTGTGGAAAAATTTAAAAAAATTAATTGGTCAGTTCTAGGATTTGAGCCTTCGTTATTCAGAATTGCCAAATCTGGTTCTTCTGTCATGGAATTTATTTTAAAAGGCATACTAAGAGAAAAAAGAAAACAAGAATGTACCTTCAGTGCTTGATAGTGTTTCCTGCATCCTAAGCTCATATGTCAGGTTTCTTCAGAGTAAATCATAACCACAGGCAGGGTCCTGAGAAAAATTGACCATGTGCCTACAGTGTATATTAAATTTAAAATTAACTCATAAAATTAATTGTGTTTGTATGAATACTAGTATAATACAGACTCTCACTGCCTGGAAATAAAATTGACAAAATACTTAGACACTGTTTATGGGGGAGTTTGAGTAACCATGCACATTTTTATTACTGTTTTTTGTTTTCTTTGGAGATTTAGAAAGACGAGATCTATCTCACAAGGAGAAGCTCTACCTCAGAGAACTAAATGTTATCACAGAGACTCAGTGCACGCTAGGTAAGAAAACAAATTGTTAGATTCCTTGTCGTGGTATTAAAAATATGACACGCAGAAAATGTGATTCAGTTTGGTAGAGAAGAAATGCATCACTCCTCAACTGAAAATGTAAATTCTGAAATGAAAACTGGTTCATTACTCATTTGTGTAATTTGGCCGTGAGGTATCAGTATTCCAGATTTATTATAAAAAAAATAATTTTTGATCTCTTCTAATTACTGAGCAAAATCCCTTCTATGTTGAAAATTAACTTTTAGAACCTTCTTCTCCTAGGAAAGACAGCACCATAATTTTTCAAATTAAAAAGTACATCAGTCTTGTTTTGCTGAGTTGATTGGAACTCAGCAAACATGAGTGTGTCTTAGACGGTTCAGCTTATGTGTTAGAAGGGTGTGTATGAAAGCACTTTAATGTACTTGAGATGGAATGATGTCATTGATGCGGCTTATATTGAAAGAGCCTGAAGTATTTTTTTCTTCCTCTACTAATACATGTGACTTGGAGCATGTTAGAGATTAAATGGTGCCTGTCGTGGATGTGTGCAAATGTAATGTAATTTTATATACTAACTGTCTTTGATGCATCACTGTTATTTCTCACTTGCGAGCTCTCTTGATTTTTATTTTTTTTTAGATTTAAATATACGTGAGAGTATCTAATTTTTATCAGTAGAAGCAAAATGCTATATTCTGCCTCATATGTCCAGTAAAGATGTGTGCTGAATTAGCTATCCCTATTTTTTGAGGTTATTTTTATAATCAGTGTGTCCTGGTAGTAACATAAGTTAACCTGCATTTTGTTGTCAGTGGTTGGAGATCAGTTGTGCTGTATCCTTTAAAGGAGGAGTTCTGCATTGCAGCTGCAAACTGAGGCATTCTGACCTCTGAACTTCACGTGCTTTCGTTGGGAGTCAGGAGTCTGTGTGCAGTTTTGCTGCTCTGAATTGCCCTCACAGTGATTGTTCCTTGATTTCTAGAGAGAGGTTAGTAAACCTCATAATTTCAGTTAAAATTCCACAAGTTAATGAAACTCACTTCACCAACTTTGGAAACTGAAACTAACAGTTCACCAGGTCCTACTTAGAACAAAGGTTCTGCCTCTCAGAGGAGTTTAGTAGGTGGCTGAGTAGCTGTAAGCAAGAAAAATAAGCCTTACCTCCTTGGGTAGAAGCAAACTCCTGATCAGCCTTGAAGGCTAAACTGCACGAGTTCACTCCTGCTTGGGAGAGAAAGAAGCATTGTGCACAGCAGGTTGTTGTCTTTAGCTGCTTCATAGCTTGAGTTGATCATTATAGGATATAAATAACGTACAGCAAGTTTTGCCAGATAGCATCATTATTGCTTTTATCTATTTTAGGTCTAACAGCTTTGCGTAGTGATGAAGTAATTGATCTTATGATTAAAGAATACCCTGCCAAACATGCTGAGTATTCTGTTATACTGCAAGAGAAAGAACGTCAGCGAATAACAGATCATTATAAAGAGTACTCTGTAAGTAACTGGCATATAAGTGAACCAGATCTGTAACATGTGGAGTGTAAGAAAAGGCTGTTCTCAAACTGATAGTGAAATGTATGTGATTTAATATAATTATTTTTATTCCAGCAAATGCAGCAGCAGAACACACAGAAAGTAGAAGCCAGTAAAGTTCCAGAATATATTAAGAAAGCTGCCAAGAAAGCTGCAGAATTCAACAGCAACTTAAACCGAGAACGGATGGAAGAAAGAAGAGCCTATTTTGATTTACAGACACATGTAGGCAGATTTAAATTTCTTATCGATGTCAGTAGGGATCTCCTTGCTTGTTTTAGTAAAGGTGGTTTTAGTACCATTTTAACCAGTTTATTATCAAGGGTTTTGATTGGTCTTGTTTCAGTCATGTAGGGACTTCAACAGTTTTGCTGTTAGATGGGAAATACTGTTAAAAGTAATAATCTCAAATATATTTAGTGTGAAAACTCTTGTTTTTTTTTTTTTTTTTAACTTGAACATACTTGCTGTAGGAAGCTTTAAAAATTTCAGTGTTACTATGTTGTCATGTCTTTAATCTGCTAAGAGGGAAGTTTAGGTTACTGAGAAGCTTCTGTTTCTATTGTATCATTTAAATGGCTAATTAGTTGTTGGAACACCTCCAAAATTTTGTCTGAACAATACCTAGAGTAAAAAATACTTATTCTCTAAAGGAGTGCTGCCTGTCGATGTTGTGCCCTTGTTTTTGTTAGGTGTTATATTATTTTTGTATTGGATATATTTCATGCTTCTGAAATAGTGCCTGATTTAAAAAAAAAAAAAAAGCTGTCATTTTTAAGCAGGTCAAGACAGTAAAGCAAAAATTTTCTCTATGCAAATTGTTACGTGGCAGTCTGTTACAGAAAGTTTACATTTTTCTGGTACTGACCCACGTTAGAGACAAGATAGTAGATAATTAGTTTTATTTAATTCTAAGGGAAAGGCGGCTCCTGTGTAAGCTTTTTTTTCTGTATGTTTGTATTATTAATAGTATTTTTTTATAGTACAGTCTGTTTTCAGAATTAGGTGGACATGTTCTTGCTACCCTCTACCAAGATGGACCATCAATGATAATTCATGCAAAAGATGCCAGTCACAAAAGTTAATGTTTACTGTTTCAATTGTTAGATTTTAATTTTTAAATAATTTTACATAATATGCTGTTAGAAGTAGTTTTACCTAATATTAATTCAGTTCACTAGATACTTAGTGATTGGGCTAATCACTAATTAATATTATTTCATGAGTGGGATTGCTTACTGCTTTAATGAATTGGATTGGAAGATTCCATTAATGAATGGAAGAACTCGGGTAGCTGTTCCAACTTGATAAAACTGGCTAGTTAAAAAATAATTGGGGGGAGGGGGGATGTAGATGGTGAGGAAGGTTCAAGAGTTTGTATGTGAAACACAAACATCATTGTTTTGTATTAAACAATACAGATTATCCAGGTGCCTCAAGGAAAATACAAAATCTTGCCTACAGAGAGAACAAAGGTTAGTCCTTATCCAGTGGCTCTCATACCCGGTCAGTTCCAGGAGTACTACAAAAGGTATTTTAAAAGTGTCATAACTGCCAATTCTGTTGCACTCATCTATTTTCTCTCCATCTTGCAGGTGGAAAACATTTCAGTTGTAAGGTTTTGAATTAATTTTATGTTTGAGACAGTTGGTAGTCTAATAGGTGCATAGCGAGACAGCTTTTGTCAACAAAGCAGTACTGGCTGCAAGAATACTGTCTCTGCTGATGTATCGCAGTGCCTGAGATTTGACCTGCTCAGATGTTTACTGTGGTAAAAAGAGACATTGATTTCACTCCTGCCACCCTCATGTGTTTACTTATCATCTGTCTCTGCATGTGTGCTAAGATTAATGTTGCTATATCAAAATGCTGTAATGCTGGCTTGCGATCACATGTTTTCCGTGTGACAGTCTTACTGTCCTTTTTTCAATTTTTAGAAAGTTTTAAATTTAAATTAAAAAATTGATTGGTCTTGTGGCTTAAGTTTAATGTTGGATTTGTAAGTATTGCTAGTTGGATCTTTATATTTAATGAAAAATGTGTACTTGACTGTTTACACTCATTTAAGACTACCTGGTGGCATGCTCCCATTTGACAGATACCAACTGATTTGAAAATTGTTTCCTGAGTCTTACCATCTGTAAAACAGAAATGTGCTCATACATGCACAACTTTTTTTTAGAGAAGCTTTGTATCTGCATATGCCTTGCTCATTCCAGTGTGTGTGCATACAGCCCACTCCAAATTTGCATGTTACAGGACTTTCTTGAAGGAATTAAATTTCATTCAGTTAATTGAATTAAAAATACTAGATACCGTGTTTATTTTTGCACTTACAAGCTGCAAGTGAAACTACTTATCCTTCTTAATGAAGGACAGAGCCTTTCAATATGCATCAAAATAATATCCTACTCTTTACAATGCTTGTCCTTAATAGTAAGAGGACTTTAACTTTTTTCTTAGTATTTAAAGTTTTAAAAGGGGTGGATTATACATGTTAAGCTATATCTGACTATAAGTAATGTGATTAGATCTTCACATTCTTCTGAAATTATATATTAATATGCATTTTTTTTCTCCTTCAGTAATCAAGTAACTCAGACATATAGCTATATTCTTTGCTTTGTACCCTAGCTGGCTGTGTGCCCTGGGTTAGAATTGTGCACAAGCTATGTGGGCACTGTACATTTATAAACAAAGTGTGTAGTCTGTTGGGCATGTTAACAGGGATTGGTTAAAAGTTTTTAGGGGTTCTGTGGCCTCTTGTGATTATGTAGGTTTGGAACACTGCAAATACACTCTTCCTGTGTTCCACAAATAGCTGCTATACAAAGAAAACAAGCACTATATTGTGTCCTATTTGGGAGGAGATATTAGTAGATTTCCTATGCATTCAGAACTGCGTGTTCCTGAAAACAGGGAACTTTTTTTACTTTCTCGTTGAGGTCTTCGTATGCTGTGACTTAATATTTATGCATAAAGTACACATGAAATTATTTTATTTATTTTTTTATTTTTTAACTTTAGATACTCTCCAGATGAACTTCGTTACTTGCCATTAAACACGGCTCTTTATGAACCTCCCCTGGATCCAGAGCTGCCTGCATTAGACAGTGATGGAGATTCAGATGACGCAGAGGAAGGGCGAGGTGATGAAAAGCGGAAAACCAAAGGCAATTCGGTGAGGCAAATTGAAAGTATTCTTCAACAAAAGAATCCTTTCCCTTCACTTTTGTTAGTTTCAGTAGTTTCTTAGTAGAATGATTGTTTACAAGATGAAGGAGAATCATCAACCAAAAGTGTACTCCCTTTTTTTTAGTACTTCTCTTTATTTTGTAACATTTCTCCCCAGCTTTCTGTTTTGATCCATTTTTAAAGTAAATCAAACAAATAGTTGAAATGTTAGGCTTTTTCTTCTTTCTTCCTGAAGAGACCTTGGAGAATCTTCCCAACTGCAGCTCTTTGTTATGCCCTTTTCCCCGAGGGCAAGTCGCTAGTGTTGCTGAGAGGAATCAACACTGTGGTTCAGGTCACAGTGTATTTTGCTATTACAGTCACACAGACTCTGTCACGAAAGCAAGGGTATTGATAGCCTGATAACTTTTTCTTCTTGCAACGTAGGAGCAGGAAGTAGTGCAGAAACAGTTACTTTAATCCAATTTAAAGAGAAGATAAAAAGCACTGGTTTTTTTTTTACTTTACAATACATCTTTAAAAAGATGTTTATGTTCTATTTATGCAAACACAAAATGAACTGTTACTGGAGGTTAAGGGAAACTTTCACATACCTAATAGTGTTTTAAGTGTTTAAGAGCAGCTGAACTTCAGATGAGCTGCCTGAGTACAACTGAACCATTGGTATATCGGTGTTGTTAGTATGTTGGTGACAATCACTTTCCAGAAGTTTAAACCTAGTTCAGTTGACAAACGTGTTAGATGGTGGGTCTATATAATGGTAAATTTCACCACATAAACATTTAATTTTTTTGAATATTAATAAGATGTAACTGAAGAAGAAAGGAAGGGGTCGACTTTTAGGCTAACAAGGGAGAGAGAGCTGTTAATATACCCTTTCTGCTTGTGTTTTTTGGAGAAAAATAAATTCATATAAACTTAGCATGCTAAATGTCAACTCAAAATTTTGGTTCAATCACACTCCAGCATTTTTACAGTTGGTCTTTAACCATTTCTTCCCAGTTCCCTTTTCCACTGACTTCCATTCCCTTTAATGGCAAAGAAAAGTAACTGGACCGAGCAGACTATCCATTCATTTTTCACAGAAGTTCAGAAGTCTTTTTGGTGACAGAATGGAGAACTTCTCAGATTCAGAGAACTTCTCAGATTCCCAGGCAGTAACACCAGAAAAAATGTCCTTGTGTTGGAAGAGTGTTGGGAAAATTTAAAATGAGATTCCTGTGAAGCGGATTTGACTGTGGGAGCAGGGATTCTTTGCTGGTCATTGGGACATATTGTTCAGGAAAAATATCTGTTGGAACACAGAGATGGGCAGTTGTCAGGCCTCTTTTCCTGATTTTTGGGCTACCTACCATTCGTCAGATCTCCCTGGTGAGTCCTACAATATGCTTCATGCTTTTTCCTTTTTCACTCTCCCCATTGTTGGAGGCAGGTAGCAATTTTCATCTTGAGTGTTTTAAGGAGCCTGTCCTGAATAACCCTTCCCCTAAAATAATGGTGAAACATACAATTTCTTGTTGCTATATAGTTTGCTGTGCTTTTGTGTTATATTCCTCCTTTTGCCCTGTTTTTGTTTTATCTGTTTTGGTTTCAGGCTCTGGGGCATAGGCCGATTACTATTATGTTTGTTCAGAGTGCCTTTTACTGTAGGGCACCATTGTTATTTGGCCTTTTGTTTTTTATTGTAATAAATATGATTAATCATATTCCTTTCTTCTGGAGCTTTTTGGAGGCCTTTATTAACACTTTTCTGAGAAAAATCTTGTGCTGCTGCTCTTAATTATGCTTACATTGATCTCTCACCCTCTTTGAGCCTCTTCCATTCTTTCTTGCCTCCCCATTCCTCAAAAAAAAAAAAAAAAGAAAAAAAAAAAAGCTTTAACTGTATCATAAATTCTGTTGTTTTGTTCTGGTATTAAATACTGAAGTGTGTTTTGCCTTTGATGGCATTCCTCTGCTGCAATCCAAATGAAAGATTTAAATTGCTCCTGGTGAAAACAGTAGATGAGGGTGGCAGAAAAAACCTTCACATGTTTAATTCAAGGCAGTGCTGTTTGGTAGTACACTTTAAATGCACAGCAAGGGCACTTTTAACTTTTTGCTGGCCCTTTACTTTGTAAACACCATCTTACAAATAGTGGATTTCTTACTGACTTTTGAAGGAAAATGGTTCAAAGAATTACACTGTTATGCTCCCTACTCTTGTATCAAGACCAACTGGAAAACATGACTGCTGTTGCTGCTGCCAGTCTGCTAGCATGAGAAATAATAGATAGTGAAGATTATGAACAGAAGTGTTACAGATTGTGGTGTACCTCATGCTTTTGCAGAAGGAAAGATGTGTCCTTCTCTTACTTACGTTGGCTCTGAGGGGCATAGGAAAGATTGTCTATCAAAAAAATAAAAAATATAGCTATGGTATT
Organism: Antrostomus carolinensis; assembly: GCF_000700745.2. Taxonomy (NCBI): domain Eukaryota; kingdom Metazoa; phylum Chordata; class Aves; order Caprimulgiformes; family Caprimulgidae; genus Antrostomus; species Antrostomus carolinensis. The sequence continues at coordinate 10,433 of NW_010333308.1, read as the reverse complement.
TTTATTATAGGACAATTCGTCTGGCAATGTATCTGAAGGTGATTGCGCCACAGACAACCAGGAGGATTCTTTTCAGGGAAGACAAAAAACAAGAGACAAAAGTGCTACTCCAAGAAAAGATGGTTCCAAACGTTCTGTATTATCCAAATCAGTTCCTGGGTACAAGGTAGAAGAAAAAAGCCCCTGACTGAACTTCTTTACTGACCAGCCTCTCCCTGAAATACCTATTTTTTTTCAGTAATATGGAACTTCTGCTTGCTGTACTTGACTAGCTGCTCTCCTGTTGTGTGCTCCATCTGTTTGCTTCCTTATTTCCTTTTTTGCTTTTATTTCATGTGGGGCTTTCCTTTACCTTAGCTATACAGTGGCCTCTGCTTCTGTTAACTTCTCAGATTCCCAGGCAGTGACACCAGAAAAATCCATTGTGGATTTATCATTGGAACTCTGCATCTTTCTGTCTGCCTTACCACAGCAGTCAGAGTTACTTGCCAGTTTATAACTAGCATTCAGTATGCGTTTGGTTTTTTTTCCTGCTGTTTAGTATGGCAGCATATCAAGAGATCAGTGCTGTGAAGTGCAGCTATGCGGCTGAACATATGGTTATGACTTTCATTTTAAATAGTCTTTCATCCTGAGGTATAATAATGTATAGGATGGAAGGCAAGAAGCTTACTACAGTTGTGTGGGCAACACTACGTAACCACTTTAACAGTATATGGAAAATAAATAGCTTTTTATATGTAGTTCATAATATGTAGAAACTTTTGTGGGCAATATGCTTTTATCCAAGCTAAAAACTTGATGACGTTGTTAAGACATTTCAGCTGTCAAGCAGTGATTGCCAAACCTAAGACCCAAATCATCAGTATTACTGTATAATAATTTCAAAAATTAAGATAAAAATACTTTTTAGAAGAAATGGGAATTGACATGCATTATTGATGTGTTATTATTCTGCATACTAAGAGAGGATCCGAATATGATGTAACACTTTTAAAGCACATTATTGCCTAATCCTGTTCCACTGAAAGGAATGGGAATTTTCCATTGACTTAGGTGGGAGCAGGAATAGACCCATCAAGGGGGAAAACACTACATTAAGATAAGGCTTAGCATTTAGTAATCAGGAATGCTCGTTAAGAGGGGTTGTGGAAAAAAGAACCTTTTTGTCAGTGACAAGGTCGCAGATATTGACAAACTGTCTCAGCAAAAATGAGCTGTTGATGGCTTGTATTTTATATTCATAAATATTTACTATCTGTATTTACCAAGTTAAGAGTAAATAAACTACAATTTATCTTAAGAAGCTAATTTCCAGCAAGAATTTGACAGCTTTGATAAATTTTCTTTACATACAGTATCTGTACAAGTCCATAACAGATAGCAAGCTCCAGTTGCATTTTCTCTTTTCAGGAATTTATTAAGAAATATGCAAAATACGGAGATTTAGACTGTGATACCATATGTATATTTTTTATATGTAACTTTGCAAATTGTTGTAGACTCAGAATGCATACCAATATTCCCATGAACATGAAATCCAAAGTTGCAGCTTGAAATTTATTTTTTTTTTTAGCTTTTTTTAACTTTAGTTTGTGTGACGCTGATTTGAGTTTCCCTGAGCTGTGAGATGCCTGAGTGTTTGATTAGTCCAATCTATTTAATGGCCTTATGAATGCATAGGGAGAGGACTGATGTAGCAGAACTTTCTGCAAAGTTCTGAACTTCTAATTGTAGAAGGGTAATGGTAGAATACAGCATTGCATTTTGAAAATGAATATGAAAATAGCAATTACCTACTGGTTCAGAATCACCGACTGTGTTAGTAACGAGGAATTACTTGCAGTGTCAGCGTACCCTGCCTGCATCAGCCCATCGGGCTGCTGGTAACTCAGATGTGGTGGTGATGCGTTGGGACGGTGAGCGGAGGCTTTCTCGTTTGTGGGAATGTTTAAATGCTTTCAGTAAACCCAATTCACATGAGCTGTTTTAACTGGTAAGACAGAAAGATTCTTGTTTGTTAGTCTATAAAAGCACCAGATAATGATAAATCGTGTGTGCCTGAATGTTAAGGCACTTACAGCTGAATACTTAACTGATTTAAAATGCTGTCCCTGTGAATTCTAAATCTTTGTAATACTTTTGGTCTGTATTGTTCTCTAATATTTGACTATTTTTGTAGGACAGTAATCTTTTGGTTGCATGTAGTTAAAATTGAAGGATAATTGCTGTGGCATCAACATGCAAATGTATAGTTATAGCCACATTATGAGAGTATTGCAGGATTCACACATTTCCACTGAGTTATTTTTGAGTAAAAGAAATAATGTATTTTATATGGAGCCATTTTTATTGTCAGTTCTTTAACAAAGAACGGTTAGCGTGTGTTTTACATTTTGTCATGTTACAAGTAGTGAGTCTTTATTGCTGCAGGACTGGCTACTACAATTGCACACACAGGGTACTGTTAAAAGTACAGGAGATTTTTTGCACATAAAACTGAAATGTATTGAGATTATTGATATTTTACAACACTTCTGTTTCGGGTCACTGTATATGAAAATGGAACGCTCTGCATTCAGAATAGGACCTTATAAAAATGGTGTAGTTTGAATGCTTACTTTGAGAGCTGCAGCACAGCAGCATGGAAGTGAAAACTTACAGAGCAGGCAGTCATCATTTTGACCCTGCATTCATTTTCGCTCCCTTCCTCATCCCAGTAAGACGAGGACATAGAAAGCAAAATTTACTCTAATCGGATGGAATATGATGACTTCCCATTTGGATTTCATAGACATTATTCATAGCATTTCTAAAAGCCATTTATGGGTTTAGAAATGTGAATAGTGTTGCATTTTTAATTTTTTTTTTCATTTTTGTAAAAATACTTCCGTACTGTTGGAACTTTATTATTAATAGGCTGTAATTCTCACCCCCACAACGTGCATGATTTCCAATGAACACAATTTACTGAAGAAAGAACAGATGGAAGCATTGTTAATAAATGCATCTCTATCAGTGTTTAGCTTTAGAATTATGTGTATCAGAGTGTTAACTGTACCTACCCTGACGCAGGTACAGTGACCGAAAAGTAGCTCACTTTAGTTTTGCTGGAGTACAAGGGAGTACGCTACTGTATATTAAAGGCAGTAAAATACAAATCTGTAACAAATAGAAGCTGATTAGAAAAGTGCACTTGCTATTCTAGAAAGGCTTGGTTTACTTAGAAATAGGTGAAAGCCCAATTAAAAAAAATTAGAATATAGCCTAAACAACAGAAGGGTAAATGCTGCAACACTGACGAGGTTTAAGCATGTGCCACTTTTGTTGGGAGGAGCAGGGTATAAAGGTATACATGTAGGACACATAGTATAGTTAACAGTAAAAGAGTTTATGTGTGGTTTTGCTTCCATTATATTTATTATTTTGTAGAGACATTTGTGAATGTTAGACTTCTTTTATTGTTTTATTATATTTATGTATAAAACAGGTTGACTCTGTTTTTTTTAAAATAAATAAGCAAAAAAAGTCTGAATGAATGCCTCTGTCATCTTTTGAAGGAAGTTACCCATAAACATCTGGTATGGTGTTTTGTTTTCTTAAATAAAACTCGTTAGACCAGACAATTTGAAGCAGATTGTAGCCATTTTAACTTAAAAAGCATATTGAAAACTTCATAAATCTTAAAGCAATGTGTCCTGACTACTTAAAAATGAGTCAAGATATTAATTACCTTGCTAGGTACCAGAAAAAACTGGCTGGAGAAATAGACACACTTAAAGATAAGTTGTATTGCAAAAGATCTTGGTAATATTTTTTTTTTTCATATATATATATTTCTGTTTTCACTTTTTAAATTTATTTTTAAAATTAAACTTCATTCTTCTCCCTCCCCACATGTGGCTGGTAGTTGACTGGAACTCTCCTTGCTTACTGACAAGCTGTTTAGTTCCTTAGAGAACAGGATATGCCTCGAACTCCCTCTACTAGCTGCGTCTTTGCAGCAACATTTTTTTCAAAACTCTGGCACTAGTCCATTTAACATCAGTGAGTACTGTATTAATTTTAAACCCTATTTCTCACTAATTTCATTTTGCAGTCATCAAAGCTCAACAATGTAACCACTGAAATTCGTAATGCCTTACTTCTTCCTTGGTCCTCATCAGGATAAAACTGTTGGTGTATCTCTAGGGTTGGGACACAGCATACATACACCACTGTTACTCGCTGTAACAGCTGGCTGTTTCTCTCTTACCTTCTAAATGGATCTTATGGGCCCAAATAAACTCCAGATGATCATTTAGAAAGATGATGAATGTAAAACTGAAGTTAAGTGCAAGAGTGTGTATTTCTTACAGCGATTATGACTGGATACAAGAAAGAATGGTACAACAGATAGCTGTGTACAGTATCGCTAACCAGATATTTTGAAACTAAAGATACAAAAACAAAGTTTCTTTCTTTTGTATATTTTTCCATATTTAGGGACAAATGTAATGCAAATGGAAAATTGTATTTACTTTCTTCCATGGAGAAGAAATCTGCATGGAGATTCATAAAGAAGTATTCTATATTGGGGAAAAAAAAAAAACTGAAATTTTTAATGCTATGTCACATTTAATTTATATTGAGGGCAACGTTAGCTGATGAATCCATAGGAAGAAGCGAGTACATGCTTTTGCTCCTGTTTGATTTACATATAACTCACTACGTGTGCAAATGCAAAATTTTCTGTAGTTAACCTATGGTTTTTTCCAGTGCTGCTGCTTGTCAATTATTGTCATGTTTTAAGGTTCACACATCATAACAGATAGTTCATTAATTTTAAGAGTTAAGGAGGTATATGACGTTTCCTGTTAAATCTGTAAATTCTTCTGGAATGAATTTATAGCCCTCTTCTACCCTTCCAGCCAAAGGTCATTCCAAATGCTATATGTGGAATTTGTCTGAAGGGTAAGGAGTCCAACAAGAAAGGAAAAGCTGAAGCTCTTATACATTGCTCCCAGTGTGACAACAGTGGTAAGTATCTGCACCCACTAAGCAGATTCCTAAGGGAGTTTGTTTGACAGCTCTTTTTGTGGAAATACTTAGTGTACTACACTTGCCTACCAGCAGTTCAGTTGCCTTTTCTGTCCTTCGTTAAGACTCCATCTCTATTTAGTGTGACATGTACTAGCACACTGTGGGATCTCACCAGGAGGTGAGCTAAGCTGCAGCATCTGTAAGAGCAAACAGTCTAACTAATTTTACATTTCATTTCAGACATAAAAGTAATCATACTGGTTTTAATCTAGGCCACCCTTCTTGCCTTGATATGACCCCGGAGCTTGTTGCTATGATTAAGACTTATCCTTGGCAATGTATGGAGTGTAAAACATGCATTGTATGCGGGCAGCCTCACCACGAAGAAGAAATGATGTTCTGTGACGTATGTGACCGTGGTTATCACACTTTTTGTGTGGGGCTTGATGCTATCCCTTCAGGTAATGAAGTAAGAGTTAACTGTCCCCCTCCCACCTCCTCTGAGTCCTGGGCTTCCTCTGTCAGAATTAATAGATGCATTGCTTTGGAAAAATAGTTTTAAACAAGTGTGACGGGTAGGAGTAAGAAATACTGAAAGAAAGCATTCACACTGTAGGACCCGATTTTTTAATAAGCTTTATTTCTGCATATTTGGTTGGGCACAGTTTAACCTGGCAATTCCTGTATAGGAAATATAATTGGCTTTTACAACAGAATCCAAACAGAGTCATTCAGAATTAGGTGGTTTGGTTGTTTTTTTCCCCTTTTCTACGGAATACTGAGAATAATTACCTCTTTTCATAACAGAAACCTGTAAAGAGGCTATATTGCTGCATATTGCTGGAGTATAGCTTTCACAATAATAAAGTGTTTGTGCTATTATTTCAGTATGTAATATTTGTAAACACCTTTTTAAACCCCCTTCCCACTTTTTTTCTTAAACATCAAAGCTGGAAGTGAAGTACCTAGGTGTCAGGCAGCGTGTACCTTTAAATTACCTGGTCACTTGCATCACCTGGCCAGCTCAAGGCAGTGTAAAGAAAGCTTCAGGCATATACATAACTGGTCGTACTGTTGCTTTTCATGTCATACTAAATCCGTGGTAAGTTCACGAATAAGTACCCAGTAGCTGCACGTTCTGCAGTAACAATATTCCCTGTAACTGTCGAACTTCAGATACGCTGTATATTCCTGTTTCGGGAAGTGCTGGAGCTTGATGTCACTTTAGTACAGGTTCTGTGGCCGATTTAACTTTCAGACTGTCTTAAGGACAGGATCTAAACAAAATAGTTTGTATGCTTACAAAGCTATAAAATCACCGAAGCAGCCTTTATGATTCCAGCTGTTGAAATTTAAAACAATTAAATGCTTCTCTTTGCTCAGCCCTTTGTTGTTGCCTCAGCAAATGACAGTATAAAGTCTGGTAGTGAACCCCTGCCAGCATTTTAATCTGCTGAAACAAGTGCCACAGTGGGACCCTTGTTACCTGTGGCAGAAGAACAACGTTCCTCTACTGCTGCTCATTTCTGCTCTGAGTAACTGTCCATAACCTCCAGCTGTGGTCATTCACCTGGAAATACACCTCGCAAACTCAAGCACAGTCTGTCACGCTCTTTCCTAATAACCACCTCCCTAGTACTGCTACCTCTTCTTAAAAGCTTTTACCTGTAATGAGTCTGCAAGGGAGGGTGAATTTTAGATGCTGCTTTCTATACCTTTTAGAAAAGATGCTTACATTTTAAGGAAAAGCACGGGTTGTTTACATTAAAGGAAGTACTGCAAACAGGTGAGCACTTAGAATGGCGAAAGGTGCACAACTAGAGGAGCGAGTAACAAAGGTAGTTTCCCAATAATTGATAACTTTCTTTCCTTAGGTCGCTGGATTTGTGATTGTTGTCAGAAAGACTCTCCCGTTCCCAGAAGAGGAGGAAGAAGGGGGAAAAACAGCAAGGAGGGCTAACCCCCCCCCCCAAAATTGCTATCTAAAACTTACCTGCACAAATTAAAGTGATACTTTGGTGCTATTTAACCAACCACTCTTAAGAGGAACAATACCACTTTTTTTTTTTCTTTTTACCAAATAAACTTTTAATTTTGGCTATATAATGATTTTTTTTTTGTGATACAAGTCACTAATCACAGCCTGTCAGATGTCTAGCTAGAGATAGACAAGCCAAATTCCCACTCAAAAAGACTTTCAGTAATTAAATTGTACATGCCCCATTTGTATAAAATTATAGTAACACACTTGTTTATTTCAGTGCACTCATCAGTAAGCTCTGTGAAAAGATAATTACAGAGCAATTTAAATGTACACTATTTGCATAGCAACTGGTTATTTTGAAAGACTCAACCAAAGCAAAAAATACTCCTGGAAAAACTGACTTTCAAGGAGGAGTGGGCATGACCCGACCTTCTCAAAATGCACTGCACATTCCTTTCAGCAGAGATTTTCTTTGCAAGCTAATATTTATAAAGATGTACTAAAAAAATCAATCACAAAAAGCTATAAAGGGAGGTCTAAGAAAACACCTCTTGAGTTCAAGATACTCTGTGCTGCATTGCTTTTAACAAGGACTGAAAATGTCGTATTGACAAGTAACAACAGCTGAAGGCTTACTCTCCCTGCTGTAGCAGTGAAGAAGTAACATGTACTGGATTCAGGTCATGGATTTGCAGAGGTGATGAGTGACCAGACAGACCTCTGCTTGACAGATGGCTGACATGATGTAGAGCACAAGCAGTCAAAATATAGATCATCTATCCCCTTAGGTGATTGATTGTTTTTTCCTTCCTTCACTCTAGGCTCCTCAACTTGAATACACTCAGAAGCCCCTGCTAATTAGTTTTACTGGAGATACTTGCTCAGAAAATGAGTACATTTTATTTTTAAATGTGCTCTAAATTGAGAGGGGGCACTGAAGTGCAGCACTTTATTTCACTTTTCTTTATAAAAAACAATAGAAAATACTGAATTGGAGTTGATTTTCCTAAGCACCTGTTTAAAGTGATATTAACAAGATCCCAACTCTACATCCATTTTTAAGCCCTGATCTCTGTAGAACACTGCAGATACTGTGCTTGCTGTTCATCTTACATACATACAGGGGAGGACTTAAAATATAAAATTAAATATGGCTTTTTTCCCCCCACTTCCTTTCTGGTTTAGGAAAAGTAACCTGAATACCTCTTCAGGAAACATAACAAGAGTATTCAATATTGCAGCAAGTCATTCATGTTCAGTTTCACAGGCTGAAGTGTGACTTAGTCCAATGTGTATCAATTTAAAAAAGAATTTCAAGTATTAATTTCAAGATTCCAATAAGTATGGTCCAGAAAACAGACTCCTCATCCTGAGATTCATCTTCCGTAGACTGTGAGTATTTCTGGTTGGCCTCCATCTCCTCGGGGTTGTAAGAAGCCTCGCCGAACGGATACTGTGCAACTGTTCGGTCGTAGTACACTTTCATTTCAAACTCGCTCTCCAGGTGAGAGGGGTGACCGTAAATCCCGATTCCCACGGGGCGGCGGAAGTGCGCGGGGACGTGGACAACATCTTGGCCGCAAGTTACAGACTGTAGCTCGTACTCGTCAAAGCTGGGGTGCAGAGTCATGTCAGACACATACAAGTCTGCGTCGCCTTTTAAACTCCGCATCTGAAGGACTATCTTGCCCTCGTGATTTAGTCTCAAATAGCTGTAGTTTCCTGCTCCAATCTGACCTTGAACAACATGAAGAAGAATCCATTCTTCAGGTACATCCTCTTCCTCAAAGGCATTTACCACAAATAGTACTTGAGCTGCCACAAATATTATCAGGATTCTTCTCCAGCGTGCTGCCATCGTCTTAAGTTATATTCAGACTGTTCCCGTGCCCTACTCTGTGAATAGAAAACATCATTCAGATTTTAGCATATTCCATTCCTGGAAGGAACTGATTTTTTTAATGTTTATTTTATAATTTGTTGAAATCCCCTCTAGTCTATACAAAATTAAGCAACTTCAATTAAGTATGTTCATTAACTTTTCTTCTTTTTTAATAGTAACAAAAACCATTGCTAAGATTCAGAGCTCTGTAGGATTAAAATGGTTTGAATTTCTTAAAGAAGTTCAACAGAAATTAATCAAGCAGGTGTTCTTTCATCCAGAACTGACACTAAGACTGTAGTTTCATTGTACCTGCATACATGCCAAATTTGAGATAGGCAGAAGAGATAAAACCCAATAATGATTTTAGCCTCATTTAAAAATAAATAAATAAATAAATGAAATTTAAAAAGGCTTTTGCATGCTTGAAGAAGCTTAACTTTGTATCAGATCCTTTTTGTTCTCCGATCCTCTCATCTTAACCAGAAGACAGGTGCAAATCTGAATGTATGCATGAAGCACTATGCATTCTGACTTGCACTGGGAATGGAGTTAGAAATTAAAACGAATTAACTAGTGAGATAAGACATTAATTTACTATTCTGCTGTGTGTATTGTTTCTAGGACTAAACTTGGCATATTTTCCCTGAAAAAAATGCATTTATTTTCCTAAAGATTTTTGTATTGTACAAATGTTCAGCTCTTCACAGCACTTGCTACAAAACAGAAGACTGAAGTTACTGGGCCCAGGGGGAGATGGAAAGGACTGCTGCAAGATTAAGGCTCTGAGACCTTTTCCCTCCTCGCTGCACGTTCCCAGTCAGGCAGCCTGCGTGTGCCTGCAGCTCTCCAGACCTTTGAACAGTGGCACGAAGTGTGTGTGCACAAAGAGCAAGCTCCAAGCCTTGCTGAAGGCTTCCCAAGCATGGAGCTGACTGAACTGGACATGCAAATCACGGTAGAGTACAGGAGCCACAAGTATACACACTTCCATGTTCAAGAGGAAGACTGTCAGCCCCTCATTCCTTCCATATGGACGCTACAATTATCTTAAACATGAAAGCTACCAGTAAATATTCTGTACCCCGCTAACATCAAAGCAAACTGCATGACTTCCACTGAGATGCCACTTAAACCTCAAGAGATTTTAGAGTTAAAACAGGTCTAGGGAAAAAATGTACAAATATTTCTGTAGTTCCAAGTTTCCTGCCCCAGAGGCCACAATTCTGCAAACACAGCGGAAAAGAAGGAAGCACGGCATTCGCAGAACCTGCCAGACTGACAAACCCCCCTCAACAGTGACAGAAAAAAGCCTCCTCTGCCTCTCGCCTCCCTGGATCGGGGAGCTGACTCTCTGCCACTTTTACACCGAAGCGGTGATGAAACACCGAGCGGAGGAGCAGGAAGCCCTCCACACCTGAGCAGAAAGTATCTCGGTTACCTGGGGACAAGCGCGAGCGCCCCGGCGCTGAACAGCCCCTGGACGGAGGCGACTCCCGGAGACCTTGGACAGAGCCACCAGCGCCCCTGCCCACCCCGCCGACC
>NW_010333307.1:1422-6147 GCF_000700745.2 Antrostomus carolinensis | reverse complement strand
ATAATAATATCTTTCCTAGCTGAGATACTTCTAGAGTTACCAGCCATAAAATAGCCAGGACGTAGATCAAGAACCCAGAACATGGCTGTGCATGACTGCAAGGCATCCTACCCCCAATATTGTTTTTAAGCCTGGCCACACCCTTTTTTTTTCCTTTTTTAGTTTGTTTTGAGTCTGTTCTCAGACTCAGTTATTGAAGGAAAACCTCTGACTGAGGAGTGGGTCCTTCCTCATGTTCTCAAAAAATGAGAGCCTTGTTTTATTCTCTCCTCCCATGGTAGGAAGCTGTAGTCCAAGCCTTGCTCCATGGGGAAATTTCTGTCCCTCTGGGCAGCACCATGCATCTCCAGGGAAGACTTCACTAAAATTTGGGATCTTTTTTGCATTCCCTCACCAGAGCTGCCATTACTCTTATGCATCTTATATCCCCCTGAGCACCATCACTATTTGGGGTTGCCCTGGCAGCACGATGAAGGCCAGCATCGCCGGATGCCTAATAGATTAAAGAGGTACTTTGCTATCAGTAATTTTGACAAGAAGAGTTTTTCAGAATATGGTCACTTGAGGCAGGTGGATCATCTGTATGACAACTGATAAAGGGTTTAGGATGCTTGAGCTGAAGCATTGCTGTGCCTGATGTCTGGGTTAGTCCTATTTCCTTCAGCCACTTCCAGAGGAGGGTCCTTTTTGCCAACAAAAATCCTTTAATTAGCCCACACACGTACTGGAAGCTCTGAAAACACCGCCTTGGGTATTTTGATCACAACTACGTCATGCAGGATGAGGAAATCTGTAGGAAACACTGCTTTTTGCTTTTTTTTTTTTTTTTTTTTTTACAGTATGCTGGTGACACAATACAGTCAGGAATTCCCCTTGCTGGGAGGGTGGGATATCAGGATGGGCTGGGAAACACTCCCATCCCATGGCAAGCCAGATGCAGCTCCAGGGCTGCAGGAGGGAGGCGAAGCCCCTTATCTTTGCCCCCTGCAAAACCACCACGGGCCATAAGAGCAGAGAAGTTGCACAGCCTTGCAGAAATCTCACCAAAATATCTCCTTGCTGGGGAAAGGGCAGGGTCTGTGCCCATTCCAGACAGCTGTGGGGTGAGGGTTGCAGGGACTCCCACATCCACACTGAGAAGTCCTTCTCTTCTCCTGAACCTGAAGTGCCTCAAAAAAGCATCTACACCAGCTCATTATCACATTGTATTGCTTTTTTTCCATGCAAGTAGCAGCCTGAGACACGATGGGGCTTTTTGGAGTCTGAAGGGGCAGGGGATGCACCAGGTTATCCCAGTGCAAAAGCACAGCCCGTGTTGGGAAACCTGCGAAGGTGTCTACCCGGTGCCTGAAGGAAAGTCCTGCAGTAACCAGCAATGTCCAAGGGCCTGGACCTGCGCCTGTTTGCACCACTACAAACTTGCCATAAAGGCCCGGGAGGCAGCAGAAGTTTGGGATCTCATTTTCCTCCTTTTTCAAGATGGAGAACTACTTGGTTTGGATGAAGATAAGGCCAGTGGTGGGGAACCTGCTGGCCCCCTGGGCTTTCCCCAGGTTAGTCCTGCCCTGGAGGCTTGGGTCATGTCTTTGCAAAGAGACAGCTGCTGAGGAGACTGACAATGGCATGGGAATTTTTTTCTGTGATACTTGTCCAGAAACTACATACAACCTTTTCCCTCTTCACCTTCCTTCACCCTCACACCCTCCTAGTCTCGCCCTGAGAAAATACATCCACCAACATGGCTTTAATGCATTTTCCTTCCTGAATCATAGACTCACAGAATGGTTTTGGTTGGAAGGGACCTTTAAAGGTCATCTAGTCCAACCCCCTTGCAGTGCAGGGACATCTTCAACTGGATCAGGGTGCTCAGAGCCCCATCCAGCCTGACCTTGAATGTTTCCAGGGATGGGGCTTCTACTACCTCTCTGGGCAACCTGTGCCAATGTTTCACCACCCTCATTGTAAAACATTTCTTCCTTCTATCTAGTCTGAATCTTCTTGGAGAAGAGGAGACTTGAGGGGTGACCTAATTAATGTTTATAAATATGTTAAGGGCGAATGTCAGGAGGATGGAACCAGGCTCTTCTCAGTGATGCCCAACGATAGGACAAGGAGCAAAGGGTGTGAGCTGGAACACGGGAGGTTCCACTTAAACTTGAGAAAAAACTACTTTACAGTGAGGGTGACAGAGCACTGGAACAAGCTGCCCAGGGAGGTTGTGGAGTCTCCTTCTCTGGAGACATTCAAGACCTGCCTGGATGCCTTCCTGTGTAATTTCGTTTAGGTTCCTGCTCCGGCAGGGGGACTGGACTGGATGATCTTTTGAGGTCCCTTCCAATCCCTAATATTCTGTGATTCTGTGTGATTCTGTGAATCTACCTTCTTTTAGTTTAAAACCATTACCCCTTGTCCTAGGCTAAGGAGGGCTGAACACAGGGCTGAGGGTGCTCCCCAGAGCAAATGCAACTGTTCAGCCCATGGGAGAAACGCAGGATGGGGCCAGAGGCCATACACTGGGCAGAAAGCCTATGTCTGAACCAAGAAAGGAGGCTGCGCTTTCTGCAAGTCGGCACCTCACCCCACCAAATGACCCTCTCTTTCTGGCAGAAATTGCCTTGGATTTGTTTTCACTAAGCAGTATAGAAAGGGCTTATTGAGACATTCATTCTGCAGGTAGGTTAGGAATAGAAACAATCCTGCACTGAAAAGTTTGGGCTAAAAAAAAGCAGGTTTTTTCCAAGTTTCAGAACTTTCTGGTTGAGGTTTTGAACTGAGTCCATCACTTCAGTGTGAGGACACCCATCTCTAACCATATTGCTGCTATCAGTGGTACCAGGTAGCAATTTCCCTCTAAGATTTTTGCCATAGCCTGAAAGTGATAGAGTGCTTGTGAAACACCAAAAAGTTCCACTTCTTTATTTTTTACATTAAGTGGCAGCACAAATTCCTCTTCCTAGAATGGAGCCAGGCAGAGCTCGGCTTCTCACCTTCCCATTTCATCCCTGCTCATCCCAGGTGCATCCCCCCTTTGCTGTCTCCACCACAGTGGCAATACCGTGTCCCTTGCTTTCACATATCAAAAGCTGCTAAAGAGAGGACACTGGAAAACCTCTGCCTTTCTTCTTTTCCTTTTTTTTTTTCTTTTGCATTAAATGGTACGCAAACAAGAAAACATTCTATAACATGCCTTCCAGGGCATATGTTTCATAATACCATGGAGAGTATAAGCTTTTAAAGCAATTCTCTCCACTAAAATTAAAACAAACCGCTCTGGGTAGCATTTGCTAGGCTCAGCAGGGGCAGAGGGATGCTGATTTCCATGCTACTCCTCTACAGTTTGTTAGCAGGCGTTGCAAAACATATGCACTTCCCTTAAAAATGCAGTTCGGAAGTTATTATCCATCCTTCAGATTATTTGACAACGTGTGCACTTGCATCACTGTGACAAGGAAATTCTGCAACGGATTGTGCACAGGTGTATAGAAAACCAATAAATCAGGGCCCTTTGGAGAACTGTCTCATCTTCCAGTACCTGGCCCTTGGCCCAAGGTACAGATAGGGAGGTTGGTCCAGAAGCTGCACTTTTGTGGTACGTACAGTTATTTATCAGTAGGGCTTGTAAAAAATATAAAAAGTCACATCAAGGCTGAGATGAGATAAGAAGTTGCAGAGAGTCTGGAGCTTTAGGGATGCAGATGGGACATTAACAGTTGGAAATGATATGGGTTTTTTAATATCCACATGTTCCTGCTAGATTTTTGCAAAATATGCACATCTGACAGAAGAACTCTTCCCCCCAAAAAAATAAAAAAATCTTAAAAGTTTACAGTGTTAAAGCACAATTAAACACTTCCTTCCATATGTTTCTTTCGAAAAAGCTGATATTGTGGTACCATGAGTCCAAGTGCAAGTATCACAAGGAGAGAAAAAAAATTATAATTAATAAATGTTATTTTCTAAAACAACCTGGTTTTAGGGCTCAATAACATCTTGACTTTATAAACCTATGTCTTGAGACTTAGCAGGACCTGAAGCAAATGCTGTGCCTGGGCCAGCAAACACCAAAAAAAAAGCTGAAGGACTTTCAGAGGCAGCCCATTACCCTCAGCATCAGCATTTCTCTTGCCTCTCTCTCAGTTGGAGAGCAAACAAAGCCCAATGTGAAATCCTAGACAGAGTAATTTTCAGTACAACCCTCTTCCAGCAGAGACACTGTGTGATTTCAAAGAACAATATTGATCTAGATATATTTTGATAACAAAAGTATGCATTATGTTTGCCCAACTAAAGCACTTTTGAAACCCAACTGCTTTAAATTGTGTTTTGACTGCGTGGAGAGACTCAGGTTTTCCGCATTTAACTACTGTATTTTCACCCAGGGGGCGTTTTGTTCTATAGCAATCCTTTAACACTGTTAGTAACATTTAACTCAGCATGGAGCATAATCATAACAGCCATCTATTTATTTGATGGAGCTGGTAAACTGGAAGAAACACTTACACAAAAGAAAAGAGAAGAAAGGGGCTGAGCCCTGAGAAGTACAGGGGATACCAGCTGTGGTCTGAAATCACAGACTTTTGCTGGTAGAAGGTAAAAAGCAGAATATTGGATTTCAGTAATGAACTTTCAGGGACAAAAATATGACTAAGAGGTTGGTGGGGGTTATTTTTGAGCTTTGAGGTTACATGTCCTGTAAAGCTGGAGAGATGATAGCTTTTAGCAATG
>NW_010333307.1:0-1393 GCF_000700745.2 Antrostomus carolinensis | reverse complement strand
GGAATTCTTTTTGGTACCTATGTGGTTTGTACATGTAATTCAGAGGCTTTTTACATGCTCAAACTAGAAACACTTGCTCTTGCAGATTAAAAGCAATTAAAACTGGACCTGAATATCATGCGATTCTCTGGGGAGCAGCCAGACCTCCCCAGTCTGCCTTGTTTGCAGACCAAGCTCTGTTAGACAAATTTTGATTCACTGCAGCTTTCATCGTGCCATATTCTTTAAGGCAGACAAGAGGAGATATGAGAAAGCAACCCACTGTTGAGGGGAGAGCACAAGTGGTCAGGATGTAGGTTCTGAGCCCTGGGAGTTTCCTGAAAGGCTGCAAATGTCCAGCCTCCTGTCCTCTGCTGGCTGGATGTCCTGGATGAGCAACCAAAAGTAGACCTAAGGCACTCGCTCAATAGGACCAGGGTTTCTTATTACAAGAGCACCCTTCCCAGTCCCATACAGAGTTCTTTATCCTTTGTAGCAGGGTCTACATGAGTATTACTCCCTACAGTGAGATCAGCAGTTTTCCTGGAGAAGGTTTCCTATATGGAAGCAAGATGGTAACAGGCTTTGCTCTGAGGCTGGAGGATGTGCCTTGGGTTGGCTGTGAAATGCTTTCAGGCTCAGTCCCAGAGGGCTATCAAGAGTCCTTGAAGGACTCTCAAGGACAATGCTGCACCCCACCACAACAGCAGTTTGTCTCCCACATGCTCTTGAATGTGTGAATTGCTCCGCACAACTATTTCCATCAGAGGTGTCTTTGGCTGTTGTCAGGCAGTATAGATATTGAAAAGAGGTAGACACTTCTCTCTTCATTACAGACAAAATGTAATGGTCTTGTAGAAGGATAAAGCAAGGCTTTGAGGAAAACTCTGTCTTCTCTACAGATCTTTCCCTTCATTTGAGAAGTTCATAACATGAGGCCCAACATCCCAGAGCAATTTGTCTGCGCTTGGGAATTGCAGAGGTCAGCGTGTCTATACTGGAGCACCTGTATTCTTGTTTGTAGCACACATCTGCGATAGGCTTGGAAAAAAGACAGCCAGAAATGCCTATTTTTTTTTTTCAGGTAGCCCCATATGCCCCAGTGTAATGACTGCCATACTTTACCCTGGTCCCACTTGGTTGTAGTTAATACCAGCAAGAAAACAGCTCTCCGTCCAGAAGCCATAATGTGGGCTTTGATCCAGCAGCTTACCCTCTTGGGAAGTGCTTCACAGCCTTGTAAAACACAACAGCAAGAATATGACTTTTGCAGCAAGTGTGCTGTGACATGAGCAGTTCCTCCCTCTTGCAAGGCATGCGCTTGTCTGCAACACCCTCAGAGAGAGGACCTTCACCTGCAGCCTTGGGCATTTTGGAGGCTTTTTTGTATTCATAGAATCATAGAATGGTTTGG
>NW_010333306.1:0-931 GCF_000700745.2 Antrostomus carolinensis | reverse complement strand
ACAGCGAGCTCCTGCCGCCCGCCCGGACCCCCGCCGTCCCCCTGCGTGGGGCTGAAAGCGGGTACGGGCACTGAGGGACCTAACAAAGGAGCACGTCGCTGATGTGGGGTGAGGACAGCTTGGCCTCGTTGTACCGGGGCCATCTGTCACCTCCCCGGGCCAGCGGTGAGAGATGCTGTAGCCCTGAGGATTTGTGGGGTTGGGGTGGGAGAACACGGCACAGCCTGTCCCACCCAGAAACTCCAGCATCAGCTGGCGCTGAGCATCCCTCACTGCTGTCGAGCACCAGCATCCCCATCTTCCTGCCCAAGGAAGCTTGGGGTGGGTCAGCTCGAATTCCCTCCACACCTGATGAATATCACAGAATCCCAGAATTGCCTCGACTGGAAAAGACCTTTAAGCTCATCAAGTCTAATTATTAACCTCACACTGACAAGTCCCCAACTAACCCATGTCCCTCAGCACTATGTCTACACGACTCTTCAATCCCTCCAGGGATGGGGACTCCACCACTGCCCTGGGCAACCCCTTCCAATGCCTCAGAACCCTTTCAGCAAAGAAATTCTTCCTCACATCAATCTCAACTGCCCTGGGCACAACTTGAGGCCATTTCCTCTTGTCCTCTCACTTGTTCCTTGGGAGAAGAGCCAGGGACAGGGGACACATTTCTCAGCCACCCAGGAGAGGGACACTTAACACGGGTGTGAGCCCCAGGATGGACAGGCAGAGGTGGAGCAAGGTTCAAGCAGCTGCCCTTACCTGGCAGCCCAGGTGATGGGGATGCGGTGGGTGGCGTAGACAGTGAAGGAGAGGGGACAGGAGAGCAGACGAGCCTCCTGCGCCACGCCGTGCTCCCGGCTCCCGTGCACAGCCGTCTGGAAGTCGGCGTTGAAGGTGCTGCAGTAGAGCTCAACCAGGTTGAGGATGGCGG
>NW_010333305.1:2679-16977 GCF_000700745.2 Antrostomus carolinensis | reverse complement strand
GACCCGGTGCTGGCTGAGCGGCCGCCGCTGCCCGATGCTCGCCCCGCAGGCGAGGGGTCTCTCCCCCGGTACCTGAGGACAAGGCTCTGGGACGGGTCATCGGCGTCAGGCGAACAGCAAACGCCCACCTCGGGGGGCAAGATGGACCCTTCCTCGCAGAAGCTCAGGGAACAAGACGTGAGAGCAGCCAGAGCTTCCTCGGGAGAAGAAAGTGACGAAAGGACGCCAAAGCAGAGCTCTGGGTTGCCTGTCCCCAAGCAGTCCCTTGGGGAGGGACTTTTCCTAAGGGCAGTTAATGACAAAACAAGGGGTAATGGGTTTAAACTGAAAGAGGGGAGGTTTAGATGAGATATTAGGAAGAAATTCTTTGGTGTGAGGGTGGTCAGACAGTGTCCCAGGTTGCCCAAGGAAGTTGTAGATGCCCCCTCCCTGGAAGTGTTTGTGGCCAGGTTGGATGAGGCTTTGAGCAACCTGGTCTAGTGGAAGGTGTCCCTGCTGCTGGCAGGGGGGGTGGGACTGGATGAGCTTTAAGGTCCCT
This sequence comes from Antrostomus carolinensis, assembly GCF_000700745.2. Lineage (NCBI taxonomy): Eukaryota > Metazoa > Chordata > Aves > Caprimulgiformes > Caprimulgidae > Antrostomus > Antrostomus carolinensis. Next base: position 16,439 of record NW_010333305.1, on the reverse strand, counting down.
TCCAATCCAAACCAGTCTGGGATTCTGTGATGGTTTGCCAGGGCAGTAGAGCAGCTTGAGAGGCCAGGAACTGGGGTAGAAAAATCCTGCGGATACCTCTGAAACCCTCTTCTGGGGGACAACTGAACCACAGCGATGTCTTCGTCACCTCTGCCAGGCACTTTGTGTTTCATTAACCAGCTATGCAATGCCTCCGACAGAAATGTAATGCTGGAATGATCTGAAAAGCAAAGCAGCACATTTGAAATGCACTTCCAGAAGAGCTCCAGTTCCCCCGAAGGATTGCTCTGGTATTTATCCCTTCGATTTGGAAACGCTGGCACTGTAAGTGTAATCCCTGGGCTGTGTTGGCCCAGCAGAAGGGGAAGGCACAGCGCTCTCCCCTCTGCGCTTTACAGAATTCTCATGGTTTGCAGTTAAACTGGCTCCTCCGTGGATCTTGGCCATAGTAGAGACCACAGTGATGGATCACACCCACTGAAGAAACGCCAGTGAGACAGGGTGACTTTGGGAGCAAGCGGACACACAGGACTGTGCCCGTGTAAGAAAACAGCTCTCTTCTTAGATGCAGGTTATTACGTAAACATCTGCCAGCACAGCTTTGCAGATTAAACCTATTAATACTATTTTTTCAGGCAGGAAATGTGTCAATGCACAAACCAACATGATGGCAACTGCAAAAGAGAATCCATAATCAACCCCACGGATCATTTGATTGTCACAGAGAATTTAGAAGCAGTGTTTTCCAAAGCTCACAAGGTGCATCTTGGTCAGACAGAAGCTTTGTGCAATGTCAGTGACATATCTGCTCCTTTCTTTAACTTAATGAACAACTAATATCTTAGTTGAAAAGGTCCGGGTTGGTTTTGTTTTTTTTTCTGCAGCCTTGGAAGTGTTAAAACAAACAGAAGTACCAAAATATTTTTGATAGCTGTTACTACACAGTTGGAAATAAAAAATGATGACAGTGTATTTTCCAAGAGAAATGAGCCTGCATTAGGAAGGTAAGAAAACAGAGAAATATACAAATGGAACTGTTTGGCAAGAGGTGATCACTGGCAGATGGCAACACCAGAGTTACTTGGGAAGGCAACGCTTTGCTTATGGATAAATGGAGCAGGCAAATGAAAAATTGCTTTCAGGTAATTTGCAGTGTATGTCAGAGTATGTCCTTGTGGTCTTAGAGGCTGTAAAAGATTTTAAATCCTTTTCTCATCATGTGAGAAAAGTTTTAGAATTCCAAGAGGCATTTCATTTTGTCAGCTTCAGCCACAAGGAAGCACTGAGGCAAAGCTCTGCAAAGCAGTCACCTCCAAACCCTGACAGCACAGCTGTGATATTTACAGTCTTCTTTCTGCATTAGGCAAAAACTGCCCAGTTATGAGGTTTAATGATGACAAAGACAGGAGGATTAAGACATTTCAGGGACTAAAATTCATATTTTTTTCCTAACATGCTGAAGAGTTTTTTGTGACACAATGCTCTTTTAACAACTGTGATTTATGTCCACTGAACTGTGACACTGCATTCACGGAAGGTTCAGATGTAATAAAGAATTGATTACAAAATCTTTGATCATAAATGTAAGTCTTACCTAAAACCAGAGCAAAACAGCTGGGAAGGGATCTTACTTATTTTCCCATATTAAGACTGGTAAGTAGGATTGAAGCTGTTTCTGTGTGTGAAGTGTGTACTTGAGAGAGAAATACAAGTACACCGAGGGAAACAACATTTCCTAGAATGCCACTTAAGGCAAAGCTTGTGCCTCTGACGTAACAAAATTATCTTTGGCAGCTCTTGCACAAGAAGGTGGGGAAGGAAAAGTGATGTGACTACCAGGGAAGAAAACTATCCCAAATTCCTGAAAATTTATAGAATCATAGAATGGTTTGGGTTGGAAGGGACCTTAAAGCTCATCCAGTTCCAACCCCCCTGCCAGCAGCAGGGACACCTTCCACTAGACCAGGTTGCTCAAAGCCTCATCCAGCCTGGCCTTCAACACTTCCAGGGATGGGGCATCTACAACTTCCTTGGGCAACCTGTTCCAGTGTCTCACCACCCTCACACCAAAGAATTTCTTCCTAATATCTCATCTAAACCTCCCCTCTTTCAGCTTAAACCCATTTCCCCTTGTTTTGTCATTAACTGCCCTTATGAAAAGTCCCTCCCCAGCTTTCTTGTAGCCCCTTCAGGTACTGGGAGGCCGCTATAAGATCTCCCCGGAGCCTTCTCTTCTCCAGGCTGAACAGCCCCAACTCTCTCAGCCTGTCCTCACAGCAGAGCTGCTCCAGCCCTCGGATCATCCTGGTGGCCCTTCTCTGGACTTGTTCTAACTGGTCCATGTAACTTCCAGGACATGACAGAAGGCTTTGCTAGGAGGTGCCCCAACCATTACATGTGTCCCAGCAACGCCTGACAGAGAAGAGGAGGTTCCTCAGTGGTTACCCATTTCCCTCCAAGGCCAGACCAGACCCTGCCCCACAGCCCATCCTCCCAGCAGACCCTAACCCCTTCCCCCCCAGGTCTCCCCTACCTTTGGGCTGCACGGGCAGCTCGTCTCTCTCCAGGCAGCCCATTCGTCATTCACTGCCAGGTGATCTCTCCCATTCCACCTCTTCTTGCTGCTGGGCACCTGTGACAACTCCTCTTCCTCCACTTCTCTGCTCAGGGTTTCAGCCACTGCAGACTCTACTGCTCTCAACTAGACCAAACGTTGTCACTTAGAACCCCCTCAAGTCTGTCATGAGACATTACTGATAGTTTATCATCAGTACCTTCCAGATTGTTTATTGTCTCGAATATAAATCAAATAAAACCAAAGATATACTGTATCAAAAATAGAAAAAATATTTATATGTTCCAAAGACATAAATACTTTTGGAAATCTGGCTTCTTTTTTTGAAGTGTCGTGTCCATTTTGTTGAGTGAGACTCTTTGCAGACTCAGAACTGCCAGAACAGTCAAAGTCAGAAGATGATGTGAAAGCAAATACATAAAAGATGACAATTTAGGGTCCAAGCAAGAGTTTCAGTTTACAACTGAGATCAGCCCAGTCTGGAAATGAGACTGATGAGAGAAGTGGGTTTATATCAGGTTATAAGAAGTGCTGAAGAGATCCAGTGGTCACTGTAATACTGTCATAAAAACATCTCTGTTGAGAACATACTCAAGCTACGCTGACAAAGTAAAATGGTGCTCAGAAAGTGGAACAGATGATTATTAACAGAGATCCAGCATCCAAGTGAACACACACAAAACTAGCTCAAATCCAGTGGGCTTTCACATGACATCTGGTGTCAGAGGGCACTTTTGGGAGCCATCACAAAGAGACTAGAAAAACACCTCCACTGTTTTACAGCTGTTTAAGAAACACAGATTTAAGAGTTTTACCAGAGATTGCAAATTGAACTAGGGACAGACAATAGGCATTGTATTTCCACAATGCTCCCTGCTTTAACTATCAGCAGGGCAAATTGTATGCTGAAGAAATGAAGATGGAAGTCACTGGGGTCTAAACATTCAGTGCTTTACACCGGGGAAAGGGGACTGGTTTCTTGAAGGCAGGTTATTCTGCTGAATAGTGGAACTTGAAGGGTGAAGCGTTTCACAGCCCAAAGCCAGGGAAAGCCAGGGAAAGCCAGGGAAAGCCAGGGAAAAGGTCGTGGTGTCACTGAGGGAGGCACCTGCCTCCAGAAGCACCAACACGAAGAAAAGTTGGGGACTTAAAACCTGTTAGAAAAATGGAAAGAAAAGGCACAGGAGGAAAATCAGGGGGGAAAAAGAGGCTCCAGACCACCCGTGTGCTGAAGGCAGGACAGGGACTGGAGGAGTTAGTGCAATTCGGAGCAGAGGGCTGGGAAGGGAGTCTGAAGGAAGTTCAGACCCGTTCTCCAGCGTGTCATCTGGGCAGCAGGCCACAAGGAGGAGCAGTGCACCCACCGATCCCAGCCCGCTGCTAGCACCAGCCTGGAACAGAGGTTCCAGCTTCTCAGGAAGACCTCCGGGTACAAAATTTTCAGGATGGAGGAGTGGGCTCCATTCAGTATCTTCTCCTCTGTTTTTTGTTCCCCTTTCTTTTCTGTTCCTTCTCTTTCCGGGCTCCAGCCGTGGTAAATGTAATGCACTGAGCATCTAAAAAGTCCAGCAGCTTTGCCTTGGAAATTTTAATGCCGTTCTGTTTTAGCTCTGCGTGCAGCTCAGCCAGCTCAATTGGCTCATAAAAGAGAACCTTGTGGTACAGGGCTGTGTTGGAACGGATGTAGCACCTTACTGCCTCCAGCTTTTCTTCTTCCCGAGCTGCTGCCTGAGATGCTGGAAGCTCCTCTTCCTCCTCCTCAGATGCAAAAGCACAGGCTTCAAATCCATTCACAAAAGAACTAAAAGCAAGATCAAGTAGAGCAGAGACCAAAGAAAGAACAGGCCATCAAGGACAGGACCAGAGCTCCCCAAATCCCTGGTGGCCAACCCCTCTGACCAGGATCACAGACTCTCCCACCAGCACCCACAAACTGAGTGAAGCAGAACATGGCACGTGTTCTGCAAACTTCCCCATCCCAGAGGTGACAGCGCTGGCCCAGCCCTGGAGCTGTCTGGCATTCCTCACTGCTGACCCACAGCACCAGCTGCTGCCATACTGTGGCTGTGCTGTCCTCTCCCTACTCTAGCTGCAGGCTCTCAGTCAACACTGAGTGCTCGTTGTCACTCTAACTTGCAGAGACCAGATATGCCAGGTTTGGGCCTTACCCACAAGGAGCCACAAGCACTTTTGTGTTCTGAGAACAGCCCACTGGGAATTAGACTAAAAAAACCCAAAGCTTGTTTCTTTTGTAGGAGCGTTGTTGATCTTCAAATGACATGCCTAAAGAGGTGGCAGGGCCACTGTAGGCCACATGGACACTCACCTCTTTGTTTGCCATGTTCCCAGCTAATCTCTGTCCTGCACCATTGACTGTTTTGTTCAGTATTTTATTCCCTTACCTCTGTGAACCAAAAGAAATGTCGCTTCCATCCACTAAAGAAATGGCAGACTCCTGAGATGCTGAGAGCATTGGCTGCTCGCCATCAGCTGCCAGTGACCGTATCTCTGGAGATACAGATGACCTTTTCTGCTCTTTGGCTCCTTCTGGGTGACGTGTCATTTTAGTTCCCTCCTTGGGTGCTGCACAGCCTGTTTCACGGGGTCCAACAAGGTCATCATCAGCCCTCCTCACAGGGAGCACTGAAGAAGCCGTAGCAACCCGCTTCCTTTTGCCCACAGCCCTCGAGGCACTGGCACGCTTTCCACCTGCAGTCCTGTCTGCCTTCGACTGCCTAGAGCGTTTGGCCAGGGACTTCTGTGAGGGAGGTTGGGAAGATGGTATTTCATCCTCAAAGTCAGAGTCCACGTCCTGGTGAGTATACTGGAATATCTCCTTCAGCTTCAACACCATCTGGCGTTTTGGGAGAGCACGAACTCCAAATCTGAAAGAGAAAGGTGGGAGCTTAGGTTAAAATAATGCTGCACCTTCCAATGTCACAGCTCAGGAAGGGGCTCAGGCCAGGAAGTCCAGTGGCCAGCTGGAAGAGTGTGACACGACCTCAAAAAACACTGACTGGAGCTTCACCAAGGTTTCCCTTTCAGCCCAGGAGCTTTCTTTCACACTACCTGTCAGCAAGCTGCTGCTCATAAAGAGATGTACTCGTGGAGGTAATGCTAACCTGCTCAACTCCTTCTTCAGCTGCGGGGTCTCCATGAGGGAGTAAGCTGGCATCGGTGTCATGGGAGTGCTGGGAGACTTGTCCTTCTCCTGACAGGGAGGTTCTGCAACAGATGGAATTACCATGATCACAGTTAGTACAGAAAGGACTTAAAATGGCTGGTACCTTCCTCTCTCACTGCCAGATACATACAATAATTAAGCAGCACTACTTTTCTGCAAACTCTTTTACTTATTAATCAGCTTCCTATTGAACAGGACAGTCAACACTTTTTTTCTAAACTGAGCTTTATTGACTAAATCAGAAAACAGCTTAAATTAAGACATATGTCACATCTGAATACGAAGCTCATGCAGAGCTTTGTTAGAACAGACAACTTTTCCAAGGCAGTTAAAAAAACCCAAACATGTTTACTGAATTCTGTAACGTGGTTCTTCTCCCAGGAAGGAAATTTCATAATAGGGACTTGATGCAGAAGAAACCCAGCAAGTCAAGCTTCTGGGGTCCTGAGTTAGATACTGATTTAATGACACCAATTTACGGATACTGTGAAGCACAGTTAGTCTCACACATCATGTTCTAAACACCCATTAAACTAATCACTTAGTATGGCATAATTAATAATATATTTAATTAGATACTCTGAGACAAAATACTGGTCTTAGATGGAAGGAACCACACAAGGATATGTGCTGGGCATGCAGAGGTCTGTTGCAAGGGCCCAGAACCAGCAAACAGAAGGCAGCACAAGACAGTGCAGCAGCAGCTTGGGAGGAAAGCTTGCAGGAAGCCTACCCACAGGCAGGGATAGTCACCCAGCGAGGCTCAACACAAGGACACCCTCTGCATCTCTGCCACTCAGTGTGTCACTTACCTGATGTCCTCATTAGCACAAGCATAGCTTCATGAATGCATGAAAAGCAAAAGCCTGCAGAGCACTGCACCCACTACTACTGGGAACAAATATCTACCAGCACGCGAGCTGAAGCCTGGGTTTTGTTCTGTCTTGATTAGGTTTTTTTTCCTCCAAGTACTGTAGCTTCTGCAAGGACCACCATCACTATCAAAGAACAAGTGTGAGTGAAACCCAAGAGGTTATGCTCCAGGAATCCCACGTTTAGCTATGCTCTCTCCCACATCAGAAGACGACTGTACCTTCTTTGCACCTGGCCCTGACAACTACTTCAGATGAGGAGGCCAAAAGACAATTTCAATGTATCAAGTGAGCAGTGACCATTTAAAATGCAAACAGTTTAACCTAGTTAGATGAATTGATCATTACACGCACTCACATGGATCAATACCAACACATGCACCCACCAGGAGTCTTCACAGGATCTGTCTGACAGGCACCTGCTGCAGCTGACAACCTCTGCGACAGAGGAAGCATCTCTGGAAATTTATCATCCTCCTCTTCTCCATTCCAGTCATCCCAGATTTTGGAGTCCAGGTAACTTGGTCTACTGGCCACTGATGAACATGCCTCAATAGGACTCTTCTCAAGACAGAACAAAGTTGTTCTTCTGCCAACAGGACTTCCTCGAAGAGGGGTACTGCCCTTAATCTCCTGCGCAGGGACTGGGCTCTCCCACTGGTCACGCCACGAGTCAGCTTTGGGGGTGCTGGCAGTGCTGGTCTTTGCACAGCTGACCTGTCTGGAGTCCTGGCTGTTACCTCCGACTGGTGACAGACATTCAACGTGCCAGCAGTCATCAACGGGGATTGGGGGCTCGTCACAAAGCAAGACGCTACTACCCACGGAAGGCAGGCTTATTTCCTTTTCACTGTCCTCTATCTCAACCACACTGATGTTTGGTTTATCTTCCAATGATTGTTCATGGCACAGAGGCTCAGGTCTGGATAAAAATGAGATCTCAGCACATTTGCTTTTTATGTTGATGTGACCAGGTGAGAGAAGAACTGGATCCACTGGGGAAACTGGTGGGGAGTTCTTGGAAAACGATCCTGCTGCTGGGCTGCTGGAAGGGCTCCTTTCACTGACTGAGGTCTCCGTAGGCAAATGTCTGTCTAACAAGGTTGTTTCACAAACTTTTATTAAATTTCCAGCCATTTCATGGTTACTGTTTCCTGCTGCTAAGTTCTTTGTGCTGAGTTTAGATCCTGAACTTTTTAAAGAATTAATACTTGTGACTTGAGTCTGTGTAGAGCAACTTCTGCTTTTGCTCACAACTGGTGTGTCTGGCACTAGCCAGGAGCTGTCTGTAGCTGAAGACATTTCATGACCAAGTCTTTTTCCAGGGCTCAGGTTTGGACTCTGTTTGCTCTCCATACAAGCATCTGTTTGTCTGCTGAGAGGCAACTCGGTGGACATCTTCACATCACTACTTGTATGCACCGTATCTGTAATGCCACAGGAGAGCTGGGTAGACCTTTGCTCTGTTTCAGTGACTGGTGAGTTATGCTCAGGCTCTGGTATCTCAGGACCTTGTTCTACGTTTGCACATTTCGGTTGCCCAAGGATTTCCATTTTCTTCAGAGGAGAGCCTGACTCCGGAGACTTCTTGTCTTCTTGTAACTCCATTTCATCACCAGAAGATAAAACAATAACATCACCCTCCTTGTTCCCTTGAGTTACAGCATCCTGAGATCTGATGACTGGTGATGACAACACTGGGACATACATGTGCTTGTTTAAGTCAACGTCAGGAAGTTCTGCTGGAGAAATTGTGTTGTTGTTTCTTGATGCAGTATCCAGCTCGTTGGCTTTCTGAAAGGGTATTTCATCAGATGGCAATGATTCTTCCTCTTTGTTTTCTTTTGGTGTTGACACATGTTCTCTGGTAAACTTTCTGTCTGATTTTGGAGATGCAGGTGAGGAGCCAACAGCAGGAAAAAGAGGCACATAAGGTTTGGGAGAAGGACACCTGTAAAAACCATTCCTACGTGGAGAGAGGTCTTTTTGTGACTTGCTGTACAGGAGAGAATCATTAACATCAATGTGTTTTTCACTAGGAGCCTTTCCTGATTCTCTGATACCTTCTTTCACCGGGGAAGGCTCACAGTAATCTCCCTGAGTCGCAGAAAACAAGCGTTCATAACTTTCATTTATATTAGTCTCACCATGGAAGCTAAGAAACTGTTTTTCACAGTGATCTGCCCCATCATGTGAGACCTGAGATGACTTGGAATCCTTCACACCTTCACATCTCCTGTCGGTCTCTCCTTCATTAGCAGTGGCACCATGGGATGCTGCGTCCCATTTTTGAGGTTGACTGTGGTGAGGCACAAAAGTGAGCGGAGCACTCACGCTCTTGCACCTATTTATATTCTGCATTTTCTCTTGTGCAGATGAGTCACATTTAGATCTTTCCACACAACTGTCATCCCCTAAATCTTTGAAGTTGTTGCTTATTGAAGCAGATTCAGGTCTCTTTACTGCTTCCTCCTCAGTTTGCTGGTTCGTACCTTGGGCTGCCTCAGTATCACTGCAGTTGCTGCAGTCTGTTCCCTCCCTCACCTCTGTTTCACCTTGAATCATCTTTCTCTGAGTTGCAGCAAACTCATAGATTTCCTCCAGCTCCTCTTCACCTACCCCATTGTCATCTTCCTTCTGGCATTCAGAGCTCAGCATACCTTCTTCCTCATCTTCACCCACCCACACTGACTTCAGGAGGTCTTGGAAATTCTCAGCTCTGTCCTCACAATCTTTGTCATCCCTCACAGAGATAAGATCATCTTCTGAATCCACTCCAGAAGATACCTGACCCTCTCCAGGGTTGTTTTCACACTCTGACATCAGTTCCCTCACACCAAACCTGCAAGGATATAATAGTGATGTTAGTATTTTCCTCCTCCAATATTTCTTCACTATTTGGCTGCCTGATCACTCTTGTGAGCCTTGTAAAGAATCTGCACGAGGAGAATTTGCTGCTTTCCTAAGAAGTAAAAGATCCAGTATACTCCTAAAATCCGGAATTCCCTTTTCCAGGTGTCATTTATATTAAAGCATCAGGCTCACTCTTCCTTTTTTATGTTTGAGACTGAACAGCTATATGACTGCACTAAAAGCCCTTTGCCATTTGCATTGGTGAGGGCCCCATGGAATGGCTGGGGCTGGATAATGTCTGTCACGTGGAAGCTTCATGGCTTTTTGGAGTGACAGGGCACCTCTCTACATACATTCTGGCAAGACCCAACCATTTCCCCACCCCCCATATCTCAGCAACTGCTCCTATTTCAAGCTCTTTACTTAGTGCACGCTTAGGATCATGACCAAGAGCATGGCTGACACAACATGTTAGCGTTCTATGCACCCAATAATATGAACTTGCAGAATATAAGTGCAATGCTTTGAGAAACACATATAGGATATGCTCAATGTCAGCTGTCAATAAAGATCCTGAGACAAAACTCTTGGCAAAAGTCTGCTAAGTGTATACTGAACACAGAAAATCTCACAGATATAACCTGAAGAGAGACTCATGGAAAAGATGAGGGTAGGATGTTCTTATGTTCAAGTTTCATTTCAGATTTAAGCAGAGGACCCTGGAATTTGTAAGCGACTAAAACTGCAATGAAAGTTAACAGGTTGGGGTCTGTGTGGCTGAGGGGATTCAAAACATGCTCACGATACAAACCTGGCAGCCAGAGCCCCCACCTGGGGCAGCACCCCAGCAGGGATGTCAGCATCAGCAGCGTAAAGGTATCGCAGGAACGCGCACGCTGCCTCTCCTGTCACGTCACTCAGCAGCACACGGCGTGTCGGTGCGTTCCCATCCTCCTCCGCTAAGAAGCCTTGGCTGTGAACCTGGGGTAGGAGGGAAGCAAACAAAGTCCATTTGCTGGGAAAGGAATGGCAACACCAATATCATCGTATCAGCTTATTCCTCTCATGCGCCAAAGTCTTGTCCTGGAACCAGGACCTGATGCCTCAGAGGGAATCTAAAGTGACCAGTTCTGCAGAGCTTCATATGGACCGTTTCCTTCCTGACCCTGCAGCTGTCAGCTTGGAGAAAATCTGACTACTCTTTGTCTTAGTCACACACATAAAAGATGGTCTTAGAGTTCTCCAGTTAGTTTTGGAATAAAATTACTTCCCAGAGCACAATTTCCAGAGTTATCTGCACCTCTCTACAAGCGAGCTTCCTCTGATCTGTTTTGAATTTACCTACTCTTGATGCACTGCCAAAACTCTGGTTCTCCTGATGTCTCACAGGAAAAGAGACACCGTACAAGATACTGCTCCACTGAACTGGACCGTTATCTGTGTGGGTCCAAGTTGATCACAGTTGATGTTTTGGCAAAAATGCATCTCCAGGATCAGTAAGGTCTCACTTCCTTTGCAGCCAAATCACACATTGTGCTATCTGAAACTGTCTCCAAAGTTAGGGGAAGCCATGCAACAGAAAACACGAGCTCCAAAGGAACCTCTGATTAATTACTCTCTCGTTAGCCAAAATCTTCAACAAAGAAGAGCACTCCCTCACCTATACAGAAAATAAACACAAAATGCTGTTCTGCAGGTAGGGACTTACAGGAAAACAACCCTCCCCACGAATCAAAGATACAACATGGAGCCAATCCCACAACTCCACCCACACAAATGATTCCTGCCCATGAGAACAGTGGATGGAAATGTCGAAGCCAGGCAAGAGTTGCAGGGAAATACTAAGAGAACATGGCTAACCTAATTGTTTTTAAAGTAATTCAATTTGCACATTTGCTAATAGTTGTGAAGATCCCTTAAAAACTTTCACATTAAGACTGCTGTATGGCATCCAGGAACTTGCTTCTCCTCAAACATTCATGGACCCCTTAGAAATGGTCTGAGTCACTTTGGGTGGAAACTACTGCCAACATGCAGGAGGATAAAACTAATTCCACCGTTTCCACAAGGGCAGCTTTAAAGAAAGCTTCCTTTGTTAGGGAGCTGGCTGTACGGACTGGCAGCAGCTCTGCGAAAGAGCAGAGTTCAAATCTTAGGCTCAGCTGCCTTTCACTGTCCCGACAGGAGACTGCATAGGAGCTGGGAACTGTTCAACCCAAAATGCTTCTGGGAACACAAGAACTACTTCACTAACCTTGCAAAAAGCACAGTTCAGCGCAGCTCTCTCCAAAGCAACTCTGAGAGTGACAAAACCTCTGTGTGGGTTGTTTTCAAGTACTTCCCAGAATCTCTCTACTCCATACTCAAGCATCCCAGACTGGGTGACAGGCAGGACACACCAAGACAGACAAAGCAGTTTGCACTTGCACAGGTACAAAAATTCAAGGGCAAAAACCACTTTGGAAGCTTGCTCCATTGCTCATGGGCAGAATGGAAGGAAGGATCCTTGCCTCCCCATAGTTTCCCCAGATAAGGTACCACGTTTCCCACCATTTTGTCAGGATTCTGGTTTCCTAAGCTGAAAAACCACTGCAGATCCAGAGGCACTTGCCATCAGGCCCAGCAGTGCCCCGTGCAGATTCTGTAGCATTAACTAGTTGTAGGTGTGGGCAGCCTGGGCTTTCCTGAAGCAGAGGAGGAAAGCACGTCAGCAGTACTTACAACTTGAACGGCCTGCGGACACCGCGCGTACAACACAAACATGTGGGCGTAAAGCACTTCCCCAGAGTCCACCTGGAACTGGACATCACTTAAGTGGGGGTTGTTGACCATCGCACTGAAATCTTCAGCCAGCAGCCTGAGAGAAGACTGGAACACAGAAGGAAAATGAAGACCCAAGTTCAGTTACAGCTGTCAAGACACTGCCCTGAAAAACAAGGAGGGGATAACCCGGTCTGTCAGCACTGCTGTACTGTGGGCGCCAGTCTGGGTGCACTGCCTTTGCCTTCTGAAGATAATCATCGGTATTATCAACTTAAGCTCTTCCAAACAACAAAATAAGCAAGTCTAACAGACATTTCTGGCTTTGTTTTCCTCCAGTTTTTCACAGTCTGGCAATTGTGGAGAAAGGGCACTCGTCCTGTATTCTACTGTACTTGTTCTGCCTTGTATGACAGCACATCATCCCTCTCAGATCTTCACCGCACCGTTTCCTGATGTGGTCTAGCCACTGCCTACAGTTGGCCTCTTGATCTGCTGCCTTCCACCACATTTTTAGGAAACTGTAATTTCCACTCTGACGGACTTGAACTCAATTCACTATAATTAGAGTAAAAGGAAAGAGGATGACTCAGGGACGGGGTAATGAGCCTTTCTTCTCTCACTCACTGTCTGGCAGTGACAGCTGAGAAGAGCAGCTTTGTAACAAGGGGCACACATAGAATAAAACTAATTTAGGTGTTGAGCTCAAAGGAATGTACATGCATGCTACTGAAAGCACTTTTGAAAAATTCCACTGGATTCTAAAAAAGAACCATAATTTCTATTCTCATTCTAGAACCCCTTGCTGGAATTTTGGGGAGGGCTGGTTGACTGAGCTGCCTGTGACTGGTTACTGGTGATGGTAGGGTCAGGCCTGGGGTACGCTGCCAAAGACAGCAGTGATGAACACTGGAGCTGTTCCCAGTCTGAACCCACCCCAGGCAATCTTCTAAAGGCTCAGATCCCTCTGGACAAGTGTTGTGCCTCTGGAGGTGGCCAGTGCTTCAGGGAAGTGTGAAATACCCTCAGCTCATGGCTGAGAGGCTCTCTGACTGTCAGTGGAAACCAATTTATAGTTAATATGCTAATCATTGACCTTGAGCTTTTCAAACCTACTGCAGAGTTGAGAAACTACAAGTTTTATTCCAGAGAACATCTGCATGAAATGCAGCTCCACCTGTAACAACACAAGTTTTATTTTATTAGCAGTTTTCTACATTAGCTCTGTGGACTATGGAAACCCAACCTTTCTGCTTGCTCCAGCACGTGTTTGTGAGCGGCCAACACTAATTAGCACCAAAACAGCAGCGCACACCAGAACACTTCTTCCAGGCCTTCATAGGTGGGCTAGAGAAGACTCTGCGTGTCATGGCAGTGTGGTGGACTGATCCCCAAGGGGAAGACAGGAAGCTTAGTCTGGAAACTAATCTGATGTTTCTTGCTCTCTTATTCTTGGCAGGTAGGATACCTGCAAGACAGTACCTCAGGAAGCCAGCAAACACAAACTCCTGATGCG
>NW_010333305.1:0-2649 GCF_000700745.2 Antrostomus carolinensis | reverse complement strand
GATGCTAAAATTGAGTCAAGAATGGGAAAAGTAAATAAGGCTAGAAATGTCCTGGCTGCACCATTCTCTGTGCAAAGCAAACGTACTGGTCCAAAGACAGCCCAGAGTGGGCATGTGCTCCTGTCAGAGAACACACCAGAACACCCTCTCCTACTGAGGAGGCCAGCCAGACTGGACTTCACAGATGTGACAAAGGTCTTAAGCATGGGCGGGAGGATGTCACCAATGCAATGGATGTATTTGCTCTACATGGTTACACTCTGTCTGTGCTCATACAAAGCACACATCTCTCCCACTGGCAATCCAACTCTTCAGCAACACTTCATTTGCTCAGGAAAACTATCGTGGAATCAAACTAAAGCTGAAAAAATGATCATACTGGTTTTGCTGGTAGCAACTGAGTTTCCACAACAGTATCAGAACAGTTTCTGTATTGCTGAAGACCTCTGGTTTAACAGACTCAGAAGCTTCTAAAACAAGATTTTTCTCTTGCTAAGTATTTTTTTTTTAATATCCCTGAAGAATATCTACTTTCTGTAACAAGTAGCTGAGATGCTCAAGTTTAGTAGATTCTCATCTTACAGAAGTGTCTCCTTTTAGAAGTCTCTTAATTCTTTTAGCACAATATGAAAGTGCTTTCTCAAGGCATCAAAATTTATCTGGCATCAAATTTATCTGGCATCAAAAGCTACTAGCTTTCATGGCATGATTATTTATTATCAAAGCAGAGATAATAAATTTCACTAGATAAAGTGGATGACCCTCGTAAGAAGATGAATTAAGAGGTTTTTTTATAAGCACTTCAGTTGAAGAAAATAGATTATACATCTATGGGGGTAAGATGTGATCTACAGAACACTACTGGCTTGATAAAAAGAATCATCTGTGACTTACTAGGCTGTGTTCTTCACCTAGTCACCATAGATAGCACACTGATTTTCAAGCTAGATCCTCTGATATGTGTTCCCACGACTGAGGATTCTCTATACTAGAACTTTCAAAGGCTCACATGAGCAATTTTTGCTGCTCATCCTCCATGGGGCTCACAGCATTCCACATCATCTATCAGGCTTTCAGGCCAAATGAGGGAATGTGGTGTGAGTCAGCCAGTCCTTGCAAGAATTCTCTCTCCCTCTGCGATGCAGGGCACGGAGAGCAAGGTGACAGAGGAGAAACAGCTCCATTCAGCACCACCCAAAGCCACTGTGTGTGTGAGCCTGGAGGAAGCACCAGGCAGCTCTGTCTTTCCTGGGACACAGACAATTATCTCTTGGATAGCCTGGCATTAAAGCAGAGTATTACCTAACGTGGAAAAAATTTTTTTACTGTGAGGGTGGTCAGACACTGGAACAGGTTGCCCAGAGAAGCTGTGGCTGCTCCTCCCTGGAAGTGTTGAAGGCCAGGCTGGATGAGGCTTTGAGCAACCTGGTCTAGTGGAAGGTGTCCCTGCTGCTGGCAGGGGGGTTGGAACTGGATGAGCTTTAAGGTCCCTTCCAACCCAAACCAGTCTGGGATTCTGTGCTACAGCTGCATCCCTACTTCCTACCCCTAAATACTCTTAGTGCTATAGAATAACTGCTTAACTTGGTTCTCTATATAAGCGATGCACAGAGTGCCCTTATGTTACCTGTCATTTTAAATAATCTCCCTCATCAGGTAGGACAAGTACTGAAAACTCCCCAGGTCTGCTTATGGGCACCAATGAAATACCACCACATGTGCTGATCTCACCTGTGTCCACGATGGCTCTTGAGTGACTGTGAACCTTAAGCACCTCTTTGTTTCTATGGAAAGGAATGGGAACCTTTCCATACTTCTATGAATTGCACAAAGGCAATAGCTGTTTTGTTGGGTTTTTTTTTTACAGTGCTAAATAATTTTTTTTAAAAGTGAAAAAATAAAAAGGGTTGTCCTTACTCTTTTACAGCTGCTCATCAGGTGGCTCTTCTCTTTGGATGGGGGGACAAAGCCACTCCATGGAATATCACTGGAAGGCAGTTCTTTTCCTCAAAGAAGAAAATGCACATCACAAATCACATACAACTTGTTGTGAAACAGGGCAATCGAAGAACAGGCTCCTTGCCACGACAACTCCCCGAGACAGCTGCTATAATCAACCTGACTGAGCTGAAGGCTCAGCCTCTCCCTCATGCCTTCACTGGAGGGTTTGGCCCTGGGCTGTGACATGCTGTGGGTACCCAAGTACCATTCAGCCATGAGCAGCACCAATCTACTGCAGATCTGTGCGTGCCATAATCATCCAGATGGAGGAACTGCAGAGTGCATCGTGCTTCTCTGCTTTCAGGTCTCAGTTCTCCTCCAGTGGGAAAAAAACAAGGACACAGAGCAGGATGGGACATGTCACTGTCTCATCCTAGCAGAACGCATCCTGAATCCACATTGCAAGCTAGACAAAATGCTTGTGGGCCCCAGTGCTCTCGGGCAGTCAGTGAAATCAGAGTTACACACAACCTGAGCCCTGTGGTAGTCTAGAGAGTGCACAGAACAGGATGTGGAGGAACAGAAGAATTAATGGCTTCAGAAATGGGTTCAGCTCCATTAGTGCCTGCACAGTGTTTTTTCTCCACCCAGTCTCATTTACACACACAATATACATTTTTGTGCAATTATAATAAATACTATTTATTT
>NW_010333304.1:0-11246 GCF_000700745.2 Antrostomus carolinensis | reverse complement strand
CCCCCAAAAAAAAAAAAAAATCCACAACACAAGACACTTCACATTTTTAAATCTCTCTTTGCCAATTCTTAGGGTTTAGGCAGGCAATTTCAAGCAATTCTGTTACAATGGATTAAATGTTTGCTACTTGCTTCCTGACTTGCAGTAGTGGACTGTGAACCTAATCTAGCCCTTGTGTGAAGTAATGACATTCCTGACAGTTCTGGACATCTCACCACCTTTATGTTCATTCTTAATTTTAAATATAATCTGATTTCTTCAAATAAATTTCTTACTTGAATAGTATCATATTAGCTCCTTTTACATTTGACTGATTAGAGATAAAATGATACTCCTTTCATAAATTCATGAACTGTTTCAAAGGCTAGTGGATACTGATGCTTGGTGACACTATTTTCAATAGTTTTTTGAGAAAGAGGATGTTGAATTGACCCTGTAGGACTTCTCCATCTAGGTGCTCAGTAGAACTTCAGCAAAAATATGTTAGGATTTCACAGTTTAGATTTTATGTGAATCTTCATGAAAAGCAGCTCTTTTAGAAGAGATTTCACAATCCTTCAGCTGTCACCTTTTGCTTATCTTTTGCTATCTGCCAAGCTAATAATCTGCTCCCTAACTGGAAGATGACACCAATGTGGAGTGCTTGAGTTTCACCTGACATCAAACATTTGTTTCAAGTGACAAAAATTGAGAGTCCTTTGACCTGAGAGGAGTTTTACAGTCTGTCAGAGAAAAGAGAAACTCCTGCTCAGGTATATCACCTGGGGAAGCAGACCAGTGCTCAAGCTTTGTACAGGGAAAGCAATTCCCATCTGTGCTACTTCTACTGAGTGCAGAGCCGCTTTCTCCCTTCCTGATATTAGCATGGGAGCCAGCTCCACCACACTCCACGGTTCAACTGCTTCCTCAGTTGTTACTGCTGTGGTGATAAACTTTATCTCGCTGATTTTACAAGGCCCTCTCCCAGCTAGGAGGAGATGCTGCTCTGATGTGCGGCCATCCAGCCAGTTCCTTATCCACCGAGTGGTCCAGCCATCAAACCCGCATGCTTCCAATTTGGAGACAAGGATGTCATGTGGGACGGTGTCAAATGCCTTTCACAAGTCCAGGTAGATGACATAAGTTGCTATAGCCTTATCTACCAATGTTGTAACCCCATCATAAAAAGCCACCAGATTTGTCAGGCATGACTTGCCCCTAGTGAAGCCATGCTGGTTGTCATCAGTCATGACTTTCCAGTTTCTTGACATGTTCAAGAATACTCTTCCAGGAGACTGCAGAGGATCTGAATGAAATTATATTGTCTATTTTTCATAAGCCTGGTTAAGATCTTGAATTGACAACATATTTATGTATCTGTTGTGACAGGTGAGCAAAGACTACAGAAGGTTATTTCCAGAAATCTGCAAAACACTGCAAATGCAGCTCTGATGTCTGCACAGATGCACTCTAGGTTATTGGCCCACCAGCCTGAGCTCTTGAAAGGAGAAACTGGAAAGAGAGCAGAAATTTCACAGTTGTCTCAGGAAAACAGTTGTCTATACTTTGACTGATTTCTACATTGTATCTGCTCTCTCCATATCTCCACAGAATAGCAACTCCTTAAACACTTGTGATGCAACTAACTAGTGTGAGAGGGAGGAGGTACATTTCTGTCGGTAAAGCAGTGTAAATGAAGTATTTGGAGAAAGACTATTTCTTAGCAACAAATCCCTGTCACAGTACCTTAATCAAACTTTTCTTTTTGTCTTCTGAGAACAGAATGTTCCACTCTGTGTGTCTGCGATTTACATGCTACTTGAATGTTTTTTTGGTGCATAGAAGCTAAAAATACAAAAGCCAGCATAATTATTAACACAAGATAGCTCCCTCCTCCGCTTTCTAAATGCTCCTACATATGCAACTGCTGGAAAAGAGCAGATAAGGGCTTTCAAGTGATACCGTTTACTCCTTAGTGTTGTCAGCTGCTGCACTGGAGAGCATGCCTGATCCCCTCAGAGGTCCTCAGAGGTCCTTCCTTCCTGACAGTTTACCTTTCTGCTGGTGGGATGTGTGTACCTGCAGCCAGACCCTCCCAATTCTACCAGCCACCTTCCCGTTCAGCGAGCACACAAGTTGTTCTTCATTTTCTCTAACACAAAGACTCCCCCTGCCTCTTCACCTACAGGTAGCATAAGAGCTGCCAGCAAGGCTGGGGGTACAAGGCTTCCACTGTTCTCAGTTTGCCAGAGCACGACATGCTTGCTTTAGATAAAAGCTCTGCCTTCCTCTTCAAAGCAAGATTTACCTCCCCTAACAGCCCTCTGTTACAGTCAGTCACATCTCAAGAAGTGTGTCTCAGAAGATAAATCCATTACAAAAATATAGATCTTTTTCTTTGGAATAGGGTGATTTTTTGTTCATTAACAGCACTTTCAAAGTGACTTAAAAAAAATGAGATTCCACCTTCTCAGATTATAATTTTGCAATTTTACGCTTCTGTATAGATGGCATAAATTTTATGGCTCCAAATTAGGTAAAAAATGTATTTTTTTTTTTAAAGGCAAAAACCCACAAGACAAACTCTTCTGGGGCTAGCTTAGTTGATGAAATCTCTCTCATGTGACTTCCCTTGTATCTTGCCAGAGGTAAGTAAGGTATACCTGAGTTGCTATCTGTACTTCAGTTATGATAACTGTAAAACTGTACACTCGGCTACTTATTTTCACAGATATCATGGAAAATTATTGTCTAAGATGTTTACACATCCATCAGATTATTGAGTGCCAACTCAGAGCCTGGAGAAATCTTGGTCTTTAAGAAGCCCAGCCAAAATGAGTGTTAGACTCCTTGGTCAGACTCCTCAACCTTGAGTTTTGTAGCAAAGTGGTCTAATTTGGAGATGTGATCAACATCAGGATAGTAAGTTGAACGTACTTATCCATAGTATGTAGAATGCTAATGTATGTGCAATAGGACTTGCAGATATTGCTTGCATTTAATATTTAACTCAAGGCAAAAAGCACAGTATTTTATTTTTTATTTAAAGTCCCTGAGTGTCACTGAGGCATACTTTTTTTGATTGGTTCTCCCTTATTCATTTAAATCAGGTACTGCTGCCAGAGAGCTGCAGTGTAAAATTTTCTGCAAAGTGTATTACTCGTCTTGTTAAAATACACTCAAAACCAAAACCACTTCCTCTTCACAAGACAAGTTATTACTTTTTTAATGAAGTGGGGAAAAAGGAGGAAATTTATTTTCTGATCTTTCTAACCTCCTTTTGGAAGTACAAGGATAGAAAGCAAAATTATTTTATTATTAGCAGACATTTGGTCACCTGTCTTAACTGGAAATATTGTTTGAAAAAGAAAGTCAATTAAACAGATCAACTTTTTTTAATTCTCTGCTTCTCCCTCTCTAGCCTCACTGCAGAAGCATTATTATATGACAAAGCCTCATGAGACATAATAACAATAAATATATTTTTCTTTTTTCCTTTTTTCATCATCTTGTTTCATTCACTGTAAAGCTGGAAGGTCTTTATTACACAGGTACGTACTTCTCCTCCAACTGTAATGATGCCATTGCACACCTTGAATTTCTGTCATACTTATCACAGTATTGCAAATGACAGCAAGGATCAAGATTGCAACTTCACATGACAAAGTTATTTTCAACATTTGAGATTTTCAGCATAATTCAAAAAACTTTGCATCTCATTTGTCAGAATATTTTGTGGAAATAAAAAAGTGACAGCACTACACCTCTTACCACCTTTAACAGTGTTCGCCTTAGCATAACTCTGAGGCAGAAAGCACTTGCAGTCCTACTCTGCATCAGCCACAGAGGCAAAAAGAAATGCCTGGATGCAATAAAAACCTGCTACCTGGTACTTAAAAAAGGAAGTTACAGCAGTGAATGCTGGAGTTCTGACCTTCAGTGAAGACACTGTGAGAGTCAGAATGTTGTGGACGGCAACCATGAGCACCCCAGATGTGCTGCAATTACTCAGAGCTGGCAGGAGCACCAAATACGCTGGGGAGCTGCTCTAAGTGCAGATCTCTGCTCAAAGACACACACAGTGACTTGCTACAGCCATAATGTAGCGGCGGCTGCTGCCGCAGTTGTCAACTCCTGCCCATGTACCCCGGCTGTGCGCGGGCTGCACCGTTTGGAGGCTCCAGGGAAGGATCCCTGGTGTCCTGCCGGAGGGAAGCAGGTGTGCAGCTCCTCAGGCAGAGGCAGCCCTCGGCAGTGGGGATGTGTTGCTCTGGTCATCCTGGGTGCTCTGGACACTCAATGTGGGATTATGGCCTTGGCTGCCGTGTCACAGGATGCGGCAGCACGCTCAGCAGCGCTGCAGCAGGGGGATGGCAGCTTTCACCTCTGGCATCGCAGAGGTCATGGAAAGAGAGACCTGATGGCAGATCTTCTGAGTCCTGGGCTTGTGGTCTCATCCAGTGGGTGAGCATCCATTAGCTATCAAAACACACTATCAACTTTCACCTCTGTTGGGCTCAAATTACTGCGTTGTCCGCACTTACACTACTTGGAAAAAAGAAAAGAAAAGAGGAGCCTATGACCCAAATGGCAGCCAATAGGCTGTGGAAGCAAGGATTTTGGCCGCAGCTACAGGAAAGTAGCCAGCTTCATGGAATAAAAAAGTGAGGTTGCGAAGTATATCCTAAACAGTAAGATCATGTTATATTTGGGGATAAATTATTACTTAGGCTTCAAAGAATCGTTATTCCTCAGCAGCACCTGTCCAGTTCATTTTATGTTCAGCTCTGTGTGACTGAAATACAGCTTTTTGGCTTACTGCATACAAAGCCTATTGCTGCATGTGTCTGATCTTAAACTAATCCTTCAGCAAAGGGAATGTTTTTGAGAGGGGAAGTCTAATGAGAAAAATATTGTGAAACTAGAGGACATACAAAGAATGTGCTGTGACTGATACAAGTTCTGGTCTGTTTTTTTTCAAATTAGCTGAGCTGTATTTTATTCTTACTAACACATCCTCCATCCTTCCTTAAGCCTGTTTACTCAGCTGGATGTCCACAGGGTCCAATTTTCCCTCCAATTGCCCTTGCACGCTAATATAATTGCAGCTCATATGGGTAATTGATCAGCCTACAGCAGTGCTTGCATGCATTTGTTCATCTGCAGTACCTGGCAGCCTCTTAAAATGAATTTATAGACTCAAACTACGGCTGAATACTTTGTTTCATTCGGTTTATAAAAGGACAAAACACATCAAGAAATACTTGCAGGAGCTTTAGGAATTAAAAATACTGCAGTGTACACATCAGAATTATTTTTATGGGCAAGTGGGAATAGATGTCTGTTTTCAGACATCAAAAAGAACCCACACATTCACCCAAGTCAGTTGTATCTAATTTGTAAACAGTAAACTAAATACATTTCATAGCAGAGACCAACGAGATTTTAAATTATTATGTGAGGAAAAGAGGCCCATTGAAATTTCACACGAGAGAAACTGAAATTTTTGGCAGCAGGCAAGAATAGCTTTTTCTGGAATGCACACAGAACACTGAATTTTACAGGATGGTTTTACCCTGTTGTGGAAGGATCAGTATGGAAGTGATTTTTATTACTGTTATTACCAGAATACGGTTCTTGGGTTGAAACAAAAGACGCGAGTCCTGTGCCACAAACCATTGTCATGTACTTGTACTCCCTTATTCATGAAGTGCCACAATTCAGCTATTTTAATAACTTCCTTGCAGCCATATCCACTGGCTTTTTTTCTTTGGCTCACTATTCTTGCAGTGGATATTCCCAGATGTCTAAAATCTCCCCTTTACTTCTTCTACAGCTGAGACTACTGCTCACACCACACCCAGCAGCTTCTCTTTTATTCCTCTCTGATACATTCTTCTGTGGCCACTAATACTTCTGCACTTCTTTTTACATGTCTAAATCCAGTATCTTATTTGAAAGAGACCAAAAATGTGTGAAAACCCTCTGCATCGAAATCTGACATAAATTCACACGTACACAAAACAGAAGTTTTAATGATTCAGCTCCACTTAACTCTCTCAAGTGTTCCAAGAATGACTATGAATGACCTAATACATTGTATAAAAACATACAAGGAAAAGATTAAAAAAACAAAAGAAAACAAAAAAAAACCCCTCACCCCATAGCTCTATTTTTGCAATCTGAAAAATGGCAAATTACATAACTTTTAGTTTATACCTCCATCAGAGGCTGCTACTCTGGATGAAGAACTGTGAACTCTTGTCTTGGCACAAATACACCAGAAGATGCCTGGGTCTCCTGTGCTTATAATTCTTGATCACCACGGCTGAGAGATTTGATTGTTTTTACTTTACATAACAACAGCAGAAACAAAACAAAACAAAACCCCTCAAAAAAAAAAAAAACCAAAACCACAACTATAAACTACACTGTGATCTACAGTGTATCCGTCTGGGGAATGGGCATAGAAACACTTATTCCCCCAGAAATGCACACGAACTGCAATCTAAGTTTCACATTTTCTAACTCAAAAAGCACGTGTTCGACTGTAAATCTGAATTACTCTTACAGTTACACAGGCGACACTCAGACGGCCCTTCTTGCAGCAACAACTGACTTTAACCACTCTGCCGTACTCTGGCCAGACACAAGATGCCACCGAGCAATCTCAGCAGAACTGAAGTCCTGGGCCTAAGGCAGCTCACAGATACAAGCACTTCAACGAGCCTTGAAGTTCGAGGGCTCGGCCACGGAGACAGCAGCGCAAAACCTGTTTGACAAGCAACGCTTCCTGAAGTGTTCGGTCACGCAGTATGTCACGTACGTACAGACACTGTATTTAGAAGTACCGATTCTTCCCACACGCCATCACTCGGATAATTCTGAGGTCCCAATATTTTGACTAATTTAGAATTAGATTCAACTTATTAGTGTAATAGGAAATAACTAATTTTATCTGTGCTAATGCGGGAGACAACTCCCAGCACATTTTCTGCACTCTTAACAATTAACCTGAAAAACCACATAGATAAAAGTCAACATGAAAATGAGGTGCCTGACACACCGTGTAGTACTAACAATGCTAATTATATGCTGACATAAACAGAAGGAATTAGTCATATTTCATCTGTTGTTTAATAACTTTAAACAGCACTGAAATAATCCTTTGTTATGCCTGTGTGTTTTCAAATAAGTACATTCATTTAATAAAAGATTTTTAATAATCGGTAGAGATATTTCTAGCATTATATTTTACATATATAATTTCCTAATGACTGTAAAGCAAAAGACTGCATCTATATCTCAATTGTCATATCAATATCATCGGTTGTTTTATCCTGGACATAATAATGCAAATGTGAATCCTGAATTATCCCCAATGTTAATGACAATGTGATTTGTCACGACATCCCACTTGGTGTTTTATTAGTCACATGTTTATAAAGTAATGAGTGAAATATAAATTATCAGGAGTATCTGAAGAACAGCTTATAACATACATTTTAAAGCAGTTATGTTTGTTAATAAAGACTGATCCATAGGAGATGATTAGATTGATTTTTAAAATTCCAAGTACATGAGAATCCAAGTCTTGCAACTGGACCAATTTTAAAAAGTTATTTTTTGACACAACAGCCATGGATCTCCAGCTGCTACTTGTACCTGTGGCAGCGCCAGAACATTGCATGTAATGGCTTAGGTCAGGAGATATTAACTCAGGCAACAAGGTAAAAAAAACCCTTGAATTATAGCTTAAGGTTATGAAAAGCCCCAGAAGTGCTTTATCGGAGCAAAAAAAGGCAGCACTTGTTCAAAACCCATGAAGAGGTGTGAGAATTTCTTTCTGTGTATTTCAGTGTACAGAATTCTTAATAGTACAAATCTCTTAAGCAATTGACTGCTTGCTCTCAACCCAAACCCAAATGGAATGAGAGAATTTGCATAACAAAAATGGCTTTTTTTTTTTAAAATCAAACCAATACTCCTTATCTCCACACCTTCCCAGGCTGTTCTACCATAGTGTCTATTCTGGCCAAGACAATGTGAACCTGACTGCAGATAGGACTACTCTATGCTGCTGTGCGCTCAGCGAGCAGACAGGAAAAGAGCCATAAAAGCTGAAAGGGAGCATAGGAATGAACAGAACTCATTCAAGGTAGTAACTCTGTTATGGTAGAGACTTCATGACAACAGAAGTGATTTTGTCTGAGTAAATGAGACACAAGTACAGCCAAGAAAGGCCTGATTTCTTACACAAATCACAGTGGTAATTGCTCATAAGCAGAATTCCTTCCTAAATCAAGGAAATACTTCTTTAAAACATTCTCATTTGCACTCTGTATTGACCCTTCCTCCTATGTAGATGTATTACTGAAATACCGAGCATCAAACAGCAAGTACTTTGGACAAAAGATCCAGAGCTGATTAAGAAGTCATTGTCATCCTGGTGTTATAGGAGCCACCAACCTGCAGCTTCAATCTCTGAGTCACCGACTGAGGTTATGTTTAAATCTAACTCCCTCTTTTTCAAACAAAATTTGTCATGTCATTAATGTCAAGAATCAGCTACTCATCAGGAAAAATGAGTTAGACAAACTTGAGCAAGTCATCTGCTTAACACAGTGCAAAGTAAGTTTCTAGAGATCAGGGACCTCTTGTTTCAAAGGTCCTTCAAGGATTCATACTAGTTAACACACCACAAAACCTAGAGCCATCAAGGGATAACCTCAAAGGGTGACAAAATGAGCCGCTACCTTTTACCTGACCAGTAACCTGATGCAGTTGGAAGATAGTAAGCTGAGGACTACCAGGACTTGAAAAAGCACACTACGTGCTCATGACTCATTCAACGTAGTTAAGAGCTAACAGAGAGGTATGAAGTGGTTGTCAAGTGCAGCTAACAGCAATTTATATGGAGGGCAGAAAAGAAAAATCCTTTCAGAGGGAAACAGTCTGATTGAGAAGGGACAGGCCCCGAGAAGCATAAACACTGGGCTTGTGCTATGTATATATAAATCTGTCTAAGATTACTTTTATCGGGGCTGCTGGACCGCTACAAGTTTCAGTCAGACCACTTCATTAGATTCAAATGTTTGTCCACAGATTTCAACAGCAGATATGAGATTTTGTGGCTAAACAAAAGCTAGTAATTTCTTGAAATGCAAAAACCAGAACAGTTCCTTTGTATTCTGACAGTTAACTTTTGATCAGTCACCAGACTGTGAATAAAACTCTATTTATTATACACAATGTTAAAAAATTTATTATGCTGGCACACATAACTGTAGAAATTGAATTAAAAGTAGTAGGTGGTACTAAATGAGATCCACATTGTGCAGATCTTATTCTTCGGAAAGTACACTTAGTTTTTATTTTAGGAATAGTTTAGAAGTGCTAATACAGTATTACTGGTAGTAACATATGTAGAATAAGCAACAATTTTTTGTCCAGAAAGATCAAGACCCCATCATATGAAGAAAACACTTTTAAGGAATGTAGTGATATTTCCAGTTGGGATACTGAGAAAAGCCAATCAATAATATTTGTTTTTGCAATATGGTTGCTCCAACAAAGCTACATTGGCTTCTTATTTGTGAGCTGCAGCAAAACTAAGAGCATGGTGAAGACAAAAAGTGAAGATAGACAAGTTAAATAATATATCTAAGCAACAGCGTCATCAAGTATGTGATAGAAAACATTCTGCTGTAAGTGATATACTGCTGGCAGGAAGGCTGGCCAAATACAGTAAATAAGACATTAAAAAGAAAGTGTTTTATATTAACTAACAATTTCAAGTTAGCAGAAAACTTATCTCATTATCATGTTTCATCTGAATGCAGAATTGTCTTTCACATTACTGCAGAACTCCTGTCTTTGCTACCTACTTTCCTTACATTGGCATACAACGCCCTGCTATAGCACAAAAAAAAGCATGAATTTATCATTTCTGAAAAGTATCGTTTACTGAGTAAAACTGGACAGCTGTAAGACAAATATTGAAAGACATTATATACTGATGGCATGAGTATTTAACTGTGTAACTCCTGCTTTTTGCCATCACGCTTCATTTGGTAAACTTTGGTGATGAATCTAAACAATTCTTTTGGCCCCATCTCCATTTTCTCCGTGCTTTTATGAATCTTCCCTTCACATCAGCCCACTTTAGATTCAAAACAAGGAGGCAGCCGTGTAGTTCAAAATCCATCCTACCACTCAGTTCTTCGACAGTTCCTTACTCATGAATCCTCCTCAAGGCTGAAAATGACTGTGTCTCTCAACCATTCTACCACCTGTTCAGCAGAACCTGTCCTTCAAACCAACAGATCATTGGTAAACTTGTCCTTCAACGGATGATTGGTAAATACTATTTAATGCAGGAACTTTTATTTTAGACAGCAACGTTTTTCAAAAGAAATCTCAAATCTCTGATTCTATGAGAAGATATCAAGGTGACATTTTTTGGTCCTACCAGGAGCTACCCCATTCTGCAAACAAACCAGTTATTTTCAAATGTTTTCAGGTTGTTTCTCATGAATACTTTGACTTCTTTTTGTACCTCTCAGGAAATCAAACATTGTTGAGTTCATAGCTAATAACCCCTGTGCTCAATTAAGCGTGTGCAGTTCTGGTGTTCTATTAGGATGAAATTTATTAATACTGTCTATAAGACTTTTTTAAATGAACAATAATGACAGGCACTAATTAATCTTGAAAATGCAGCTTCGACTAAGTAGAAAATGATGAAGAACAGCTGGAGGGAAAGAAGTGGGATTTCAATGTAAAGGTTCAAAGGATTCAAGGATTTCAAGGCTTAAAGGATTTCAGATTAGATCATAAAAGTCTACCTGATCTTTTCCTGCTTGAACAACTTTCTGGGAATGTTTCAGAAACATTAATAAACTAGTAACATAGGTCACTGGCTAAAATTAAAAAAAAAAAAAAAAAGTAAAAAAATTACTACTTTTACACTTGTAAAGGTTTGTCATTCAAAGAATACAGCTCAGTGCCTCGTAAAAATGAAGTCTCTCCAGATTCCCCCTTCTCTCCTCCGCCTATTCAGGAACGGGATAAAAAATAAAAGCAACTGCCTTACTCATATTATGTATTAGGGATGTAATGGGATGAAGGGGAGACTGAGAAAAAAAAGTGTTTACCAAAAAAAATCCAACGGCATGAAAACACTTGAGAAACATCTGTGAAATTACCATTTTCGTTTGAGAATGAGGCAAATTGTCACGTACATCAGCTGCGGACACGCACACCCG
>NW_010333303.1:0-999 GCF_000700745.2 Antrostomus carolinensis | reverse complement strand
GCATTTTCATCTGTGCAATCTATGAAGTACACAGTTCCATGTTAACCATAACACATAACATTATAAAAAGCAATGGGGATGTAGCTCACATCGTGTCAAAAAATCAAATCCCTAGTATGTGTCTCAAATATCTTCTATTATAAGAACATGAGGGCTGCATTAACTGAGTCAAAGTGGGATCACTGAATCACATGGACTAGAAGCTCATCTTGGACAAAGGTCAGCACCAGATACTTCAAAAATTGGGACCTGCATACATGTTCTGTGGACATGATTCTGTGCTAGTTTACACCAACATAAAATCCGAAGTTAGAGCTCCAAAACCTACTGTGTTACATCAATTAATACACTACTATAATTGTGTCTTCCAGTACATTCATGATATGAAGGAATTAAGGGATTTTTCTTCTCCCAAGTTAACTTTGGAGGCATCAAAAGAGAAATAATTACACGTTTACAGAATTTCTGAATTTTCTGCATATTGTTTGAGAATGAAAAGAAACCTGAAGGCCCACAGAAGTCAATGGAGGGTTCTTTTCTTTGATTTCTGCAGGGTTTGTTTCAAGGTTTAGATGTAGGGTTAATTGGTTCTTTCAGTACTGTGGTTAATCATTTGATTCTGGGGCAAGTATTATTTACCAGTCTTAAAAATAAAAAAAAATAAATTGGATATAATGTCTCCTTTGGCTCTATTAGAACCTACCACGTAAATCTGCAACTTTATTTAGACACTTAATAGATTTTTGTGCAGACTATATCAGATGTGCCTGATTGGAACACTTCACCGTAACAGTCCAAATTTATTATGGTCTGTTTCGTCAGTCAGGCTGTAATATATAAAATAATATGCAAAAGTTTGGTGCTCAACTCAATAAGCTTCAATTATATTTTAGGTCATTATCTTTGAAAAATTCTAGCCTTAGTGTGCCGTTCATTATTTACACAGTGGAAAACATAATGGTATAACTTTTGTAAATATATATATATATATATATATAT
>NW_010333302.1:3970-4882 GCF_000700745.2 Antrostomus carolinensis | reverse complement strand
GGGGAAGGGTCTGCTCTCAGGGTGTCTGGTTGTCACCCCGGCATGGTGGCTTTGCCTCGGGGAAAGGACAGCGGGGCCGGCTGCTGCATCCTCCTCCCACCCTTTCCACGCCCGGGCAGGGGCTTCAGGCACCGCGAACCCACGCGTGTCGGCAGATCCACCGGCCTGGGGACCTGGGACCTGTCCCCTCTCTGCGCTCCTGCCCCCGGGGACAGGGCTGCCTTGCTTCTTCCCCCCGCAGACCTCCGGGGTTTTTCCCCTTCCCCAGAAATCTCGGAAGAGGATTCACAGCGTGAGCGTGGGGTTTAAATGAGAAGCAAAGGGTGGGCTGGGCAGGAGTCTCTGGAGATGACGTCTAGGGAATAAAAAGAGATTTGTCCCCTCCCTGGAAGTGTTGAAGGCCAGGTTGGATGAGGCTTTGAGCAACCTGGTCTAGTGGAAGGTGTCCCTGCTGCTGGCAGGGGGGTTGGGACTGGATGAGCTTTAAAGTCCCTTCCAACCCCAACCAGTCTGGGATTCTGTGAACTCCATTGACAAGAGATTTCCCTTGGCTGTGTAGGTCCCTGTGAAACCCAGCTGGGTTGTGACTGTTGATCTCCTTCAGCTCCAAAACACTGGGATGAGATCTGGGGTGTCCAACCCCCAGGGTCTGCAATGCTGGAAAAGCCAGATCTTCAGGTCCAAAAGCCTCTGAGATATCTGTGCTGGTGATTGCCCTGGGGGTGCACAGGAAGGGACCAGTCCTGCTTGTCCTGGTGACACGGGGTCCTTCCGTTGAGCCCATTCTTGACCTTTACTCTGGAGCACATGCACGGTGGCTCTTGCAGAGCTTGCAGGAGTTGGGGTTGGAAATCAGGAAGCAAGCCATGATGCTGGGTCTCGTGCCCACAGGAAGGCGAGTCCTGCATGAGG
>NW_010333302.1:3129-3942 GCF_000700745.2 Antrostomus carolinensis | reverse complement strand
TCAGTCCCCATGCATCCGACAGCAGCAGGGTCCTCACCCTGGATTCAGGGGATGAGGGGCAAATTCTCTCTGCTGGTGTGAGGACCTGTGTGCTGTCACCCCCAGGCTGAGCGCCAGGGAACTCATCCTGTGCCCCCGTCCAACACCCAAGCTGTGCCTTGTTAATGTACCTTAATTAACACTTACCATGTCCTTCTCCATCCCCTTCTAGGAGGATCTAGGCTGCTGCAGTCCCAGCCTGCCTGTTCGCTGCCCTCCCTGCCCGATGGAGCCAGCGCTGGCAGAAGACTGTCCTCGAGGTGGCCAGTTGAGCCCGGTGCAGGAGCACTAGTGGGAGGTGGACAGTGGTGTGTGCCACCCTAGGAGGGATGATGGCTCAGGGCACCGGGAGCATCAACAGTGACTACAAGGATTGGGAGTGGAGTGATGATGCTGGAGAACGGGCCAGGCTCCTGCAGAGCCCCAGCGTGGAGACAGCACCAAAGCGTGGAGAGAGCCAAGGAAACA
Source organism: Antrostomus carolinensis (assembly GCF_000700745.2). Classification (NCBI taxonomy): domain Eukaryota; kingdom Metazoa; phylum Chordata; class Aves; order Caprimulgiformes; family Caprimulgidae; genus Antrostomus; species Antrostomus carolinensis. Next base: position 3,435 of record NW_010333302.1, on the reverse strand, counting down.
GTCTGGGGGCCACGTCAGCTTTGGGAGCCGTCTTCATCGTGGTCAATGCTGCTCTTGGAGCTGGGCTGCTCAACTTCCCCGCTGCCTTCAGCATGGCTGGCGGCGTGGCTGCGGGCATCGTGCTGCAGATGGTGAGAGGCTGGAGAAGGGACAGTCCCCTGTCCCACCCTGGGAAGGGGCACAGGGGGGATGTGTGGAGTCCCAAAAGGGGCTCGGGGAGGAACTGGCTCCTGGGAAGAAGCCCTGATGGGTGAGGTGCACCAGAGATGCTCAGTGTGTGCAGGTGTGGCTGGCCCGGGGGGGCTT
>NW_010333302.1:1045-3117 GCF_000700745.2 Antrostomus carolinensis | reverse complement strand
CCAGGGTGGCTTTGGGGAATCTCGTCAACACTGTTGCTTCAGTGTCCCCTCCCTGTCTCTTCCTTACCCCAGTGCATGTTGATCTTCATCATCGGAGGCTTGGTCATCCTGGCGTACTGCTCGCAGGCCAGCAACGAGCGGACCTATCAGGAGGTTGTGTGGGCCGTCTGCGGGAAGGTGCCTGGCGTGCTGTGTGAGGTGGCCATCGCCGTCTACACCTTTGGCACCTGCATTGCTTTCCTCATCATCATTGGAGACCAGGAGGACAAGAGTAAGTGTGTCCCACGAAGGAAAAAATAACCAGTTGCTGTCCCTTTGGCTGGAAGAGGACAACCTGACCCCCCTGGTTGTCCCCACAGTCATTGCTGCTCTGGTGACGGAGCCCAAGGAAGCTGGGAGCAACTGCTGGTACACGGACCGCAAGTTCACCATCAGCATCACTGCCTTCCTCCTCATCCTGCCCCTCTCCATCCCCAAGGAGATCGGCTTCCAAAAATATGCCAGGTGGGTGTGGAGAGCCCTCCAGGGCTGGGAGCCAGGGGTGGGCCAGCCAGCACCCACCTAAGCATGGTCCCAAGGGATGGGGATGCCGTGGTTCTAGGGCTGTGTCTTCTCGCTCGCCCCTGAGGGGTTGAACATCTCCTCTTCTTTCCTATGCCTCAGTTTCCCCATCTGGGAAGCAGAGGAGCTGCTGAGCACTGTGCAGCCACAGCGACGTACTCCAGGGCTTGTGTCCCTCCCTTCTGCTCACCAGAGGAAGCAGGGAGTGCTGCTTTCAACTGCGTTGTCCCTGTCTTTGGAGTTGGCCATCCAGCAGAACAGAGAGCCAGTAAAGGTCCCCAGGCCGGGTGGTCTGCAGGCCAGCCCTGCTCCACCAAATATCCTGGTGTGACCTGGCTGCTGGAGCTGGACCAGGGCTACCAAGAAGTGTCACTCGCATCTTTCTCCTGCCCAAAACCCCAGCCCATCCCCTTGCTGGCAGGTCTACCACTCACAGTGACATGGGACAGCCCCCGAACGCAGCGTGATTGCGTTGACATCTGCTCTGGGCACAGTGGGTGACGGTTCCTGGCATATTCCCTTAGGAAGGGAGAGCAGCGGTGGTCCTGATGGGAAGGAGTGGGCTGGCCTGGGCTGTGCAGGGAGGAAGATGAGGCTGTGGGGAGACCCTCTGCAGAGCGGGGCAGCAGCGTGCTGATGGCCTCCTGTTCCCCTCTTGCAGCTCCCTGAGCGTGATTGGCACCTGGTACGTCACGGCAGTCATTATCATCAAGTACATCTGGCCCGACAAGGAGCTGGTGCCTGTGGAGATCCCCACCAGGTGAGGGCAAGAGACCTGATGCTGTCGGTGACTGTCACAGCGTTGCGGAGCCAGGGCTGCAAAGGCTGGGGACAAATCCTTCACAGGTCCCATCCCTGGGACTGGGGACACTGCATGTTGGTGCCAGAAGCTCCCAAGCAGTTGCATCTCTTCATGTTTCAGAGGAGCAGGTGGTGAAGGAGATGAAACAGATCTCTTGGAGGTCTCCACGGCTCCATCGCAGGTTTTGAGGAGAGGTGATTGACTTTGAGCTCCAATGCCACCAGGCCCAGAGTTCCCCGTGCAGTGTGTGTGATCACCCAGCAACAAGGGCTGCGTCTGGTTTAGGACTCTGTTGGTTATTTTCTTGGCCAGCACAGCCCCTGTGGCTTGTCCCCTCCCTCGCAATGTGGGGACATTTCTAGACCCAGTGTGGGCAGTGGGAATTTTAGTGGAGAGCAAAATTTAGACCGGTTTTTGGCACTGCCCAAGTAGATCCTTAGTTTTTTACTGATTCTTGTAAATCCTCAACTTGGTCTGGTTCTGTCTCGGTGAAAGGCCCCGGTGTGCAGGGAGTCCCTGGTCCTGGGAAAACCTCGCTCCGTGCAAAGGCATCGTCCTTTCTACTCCGCTCTCATGAGGCCCCACCTGGAGTGCTGTGTCCAGTTCTGGAGCCCCCAACACAAGACAGACATGGACCAGCTGGAACGAGTCCAGAGGAGGCCACGAGGATGATGCGAGGGCTGGAGCAGCTCTGCTGTGAGGACAGGCT
>NW_010333302.1:396-746 GCF_000700745.2 Antrostomus carolinensis | reverse complement strand
GAAGGTGTCCCTGCTGCTGGCAGGGGGGTTGGAACTGGATGAGCTTTAAGGTCCCTTCCAACCCAAACTAGTCTGGGATTCTGTGATTCTGTCCTGGGTGGGGGGACACGGTAACTGCAGGGTAGCAGGTCAGCAGAGGAGCGAGCCCATTGCTCAGCACCCCAGAGCACTGGGTGAGGGTGTGGGGGATCCTGCTCTGACTAGTGGGTGTTTCTCTCCCACCAGCCCCTCCACCTGGACAGCCATCTTCAATGCCATGCCCACCATCTGCTTTGGGTTCCAGGTAAGGCCACGAGCCCGTCACTCCCCTTTTCACCCCACAGCCACCTGGGTGGGGGGCCGGTGTTATC
>NW_010333302.1:0-279 GCF_000700745.2 Antrostomus carolinensis | reverse complement strand
GGGCTGGGAGGGCGGGGGCAGCCTGTCCCCCCCCTTTTTTTCTCCAACAATAAACCTGGGGGATCACGATATCATGACAGACCTGGGGCTGTCACACGTGAGATCCCCTGTGGCTCCGGCTCAGCCCATTGCGTGTCCCCGCTCTCTCTCCGTGTCCCCGGCAGTGCCACGTGAGCAGCGTGCCCGTCTTTAACAGCATGAAGCAGCCGGAGGTGAAGACCTGGGGGGCGGTGGTGACAGCAGCCATGGTCATCGCTCTCTTCGTCTACACAGGCACTG
>NW_010333301.1:0-2000 GCF_000700745.2 Antrostomus carolinensis | reverse complement strand
CCATTCTATGATTCTATGATTCTATAACCTGCTTACCCTCCAAACAAATGGTGTGTCTTTCTCCTTGCAATCTGAAGGCAAACATCAGGTTTAAAACAAAACAGAAAACACACATACAGAAACCTCATCTCAAACAAAAGAAGTTTGTTACATGTATGTTGTTGATCACAAAGGAAATTTATTTCATCCATGCAACCACGGATACTTTACTTGCAAACCCAGAAGAATATCAAGTCTTCGAGGAATGATACTTCAGAGATAACTCTCTGAAGCCTTTCAGAGCCTATGGCAGTGTCACTTCCTATCCACTGTTAATGAAATGTGAATAAAATTCTGGCAACATCTTCGACCATCTCCCAGAGGTGGATCCCACTGATTATTTCTTCTGAAGACATACCATAGGTCTCAAAGTTTTCAAACACAAAACCTGTACATTTAAGCCTTCTTGAAGTTACTTTTAAGGATAGATTAGAGCATAAACTGTGAAGGGAAGATGACATTACAGTTCCAACAAAGGAGCCACCGTATGGCTCTCTGAATGGTCATAAGAGAAATTGAGCCACCTTTATATGCCACACCAAAATAACTATACTCTGCATTTAAGTAAGAAATAACAGAGATCACACAGAATGTTCTGTAGCATTCTGAAAATATTTTCAGTTCCTAAAGATATTTACCCACAATATTTTACATCGAATTTCAGACTTCCTATACAGACACACTACATTTTTGTCTATTGACAAAAAAAAAAAAGTAAGAAACATATCACTCAAAACCTTTCAACCATCCTCTCTCTATATATATGTATATACACTCACCAAATCTTCCATACTGTCACTCCGCAATGCTGTGGGGCAAAGGGATTTCATTAGGAATCATAAGGCATAAAAATTCATATACGATTTTAGACACTGTAAACAATACACATTTTAATAGTCAAAGTGTAAAAGTTACAGTATTTCATCTACATAGCCATTTATGCCCCTGTATACATTTGCCTAATATCCCTTTTAAGAGCTTATAAAAAGTATGGAATAAATACTCCATGTTAAACAAACAGCTCCCTTTCAGGGCTCAACATGATAGCCAGTACGCTTCAGGAAAAGAAAATAGACATGCTTCACCAGCTAAATGTTTTCAAGGCAATGCTTCCTATGAGTCCCCCGCTACAGCACTGAGAAGGCACTGCTGTCCTGACAACAAAATTGTGAGTGCTTAGCAGTATTTTCCTATATCCCCCTTCAGTATTAAAATCCTACCCCCGCACACAGAGCAAAGCACATTGCTCCTTTTACATCTCTTGCTTTTCAGAAGTAGAGACTTTCAGGCAGTATACAACTGCATGGATTGACAGAGTGCTCTTCAATTTGTGTTCCCCTTCGCCAAATCACACAAAAACACCTTCAAATACGCCGCACTGTTCTCCTGTGTATTCAAGAAAGCACTCCAGCTACTAAGTCCAGCAAGGCATTAAGATTTTACTATACTTCTGAGCCACTCTATATTACTCAGAATACACATCACAAGCAAGGAAAAATCAAAGATTCCTTAGCTAGCAAAACTCTTCTTCTAGAACTGATAAATGTACAGAATTGGCAAGCCACAGGTCAGTCAGTGTAGGGGTGCAACAATTTCTTAACATATAGAGAATTACAGTTGGCTGTAGTTCCTTAAAAAAAAAAAAGAAAAAGTACTATTGGTTTTCTGATTATATCTTAAGGTTCTTGAAAATAAACTGCTTTTTCATACTACAGCATACTAAAACATACCTTGCCAGTCTCAATTATACATACAAGAGTAGCCATGAGAAAAGATACATGTTCCATGGACAGCATAGGTACACACTGGGTTTCCATGCCACCTGCCGGACAAAATCCTACTTGCACCAACCCATTTCTGGTTTAGACAAAGGGCTTAGAAAGGTAATAAATCAGTCATTAAAATCTTAGAAGAAAAATAATCGTTGCAGAAGTTGATATGCGAACATATAAAGTATAGTT
>NW_010333300.1:3067-8571 GCF_000700745.2 Antrostomus carolinensis | reverse complement strand
GGTGTGTGAGGGGCCAGGCGGGCTCTGGGTCTCCCGCAGGCAGTGAAACCGGGTGGGCGGTTGTTTTCCACGGAGCAGTGTCTCTCCGAGCTCCCCTCTGGCTCTCTGGCCTGTGTGGATGTGTAGGAGCAGCCCGGGGTGGAAATTGTAGAACTACAGAATGGTTTTGGGTGGGAAAAGACCTTTTAGATCATTGAGTCCAACAATAAACCCGGCAGTGCCCAGTGCATCGCTAAATTGTGGAATCCCAGACTGGTTTGGGTGGGAAGAGACCTTTAAAGCTCATCCAGTCCAACCACCTGCCAGCAGCAGGGACACCTTCAATCAATTCTCTTTGCTTTATCATGTGATATTCTTCTCTTTGGGGTTATCTTCTCAGTTCCCCACCTGGCTGTTTCATGGTGTCATGTTTTGTTAGTGACCTGTGAAAGTCTGGCTATTAACTTTTGTGGTTTTTTTTTTTTCCACATACCTTAAACAGAAGCTTTTTGAGCAGATTTTGTGTTTAAAAGCACTGACAAGTTTCTTTGTGGTGTGATCTCCTTGTCTCCAGCTCCAGAGGTGCTGGGCTCTGAGAAACTGGGACACGTGGCCTGAAGCAGGGACTGGTGGGGACCAAAAGGCCACTGGAGGGAGTTGGTGGCTGGAAATAGGAGAGAATAAGAAATGTTGGGAATGAGGAGCTGGTGCTTTCGGAGAACAGAGAATTTGATGGGGAGAAGAACTGACAGTGCTGGGCTGTCCTGCTTTGCAGGGGCAATTAACTGTTAATTGCTAAAGGTGGTGAAACTGTGAACGGCCAAAGCTTCTGCTCGGAAAGTTACTAGAAGAGGGTTTGTGATCTGAGACCTTTGCCAGCTACTGAGGTGTGAGAAAGGGCTTTGAAAAGGGAGAAAACTGTCATCTGTGCCTGCTGATCACAGGATCCCAGGCTGGTCTGGGTGGGAAGGGACCTGAGAGCTCATCCAGTCCCAACCCCCCTGCCATCAGCAGGGACACCTTCCACTAGACCAGGTTGCTCAAAGCCTCATCCAACCTGGCCTTGAACACTTCCAGGGAGGAGCAGCCACAGCTTCTCTGGCCAACCTGGGACACTGTCTCACCACCCTCACACCAAAGAATTTCTTCCTCACATCTCATCTCCATCTCCCCTCTGACACTTTCAAGCCATCACCCCTTGTTCTGTCACTCCCTGCCCTTGGCCAAAGTCCCTCCCCAGCCTTCCTGGAGCCCCTTCAGGTACTGGGAGGCCACTAGAAGGTCTCCCTGGAGCCTTCTCTTCTCCAGGCTGAACAAGCCCAGCTCCCTCAGCCTTTCTCCAGCAGAGATGTGCTCCAGCCCTCTGACCATCTTCCTGGTTCTCCTCTGGCCCCGCTCCAACAGCTCCACATCGTTCTTGTTCTGGGGGCTCCAGGCCTGGTTTTCCAGCTGGGGCCTCCCAAGGGCAGAGCAGAGGGGACAATTCCCCCCCCACCCCCCCGTTGCTGCAGCCCAGGACACGGTTGGCATTCGGGGCTGCGGTCCCGCTCTGTCCCCACGTCCTGGCGGGTGTTTCGGGGGCGGTTGCAGGCTGTGGAGCCGGGTGACCCCCGCTCAGGATGACCCGTTATCGCTCCAGCTGGGGAAGGTTGAGCTGCTCCTGTCCCTCTGCACCTGAACGCCCCATCGTCTCGTGGGTCTGTCCCGCTCGTGTTCTCTCTGCAGTTCAGTGATCAGTGACGTTCCCTTTGCTTCTCTTCCCAGATGAAGCTCCCGGTTCTCACCGTGTTTGCCCTGGTGGCCCTGGCGCGCTGCGAGGAGGGCGCCAGGCTCCTGGCCTCCAAGTCTCTCCTGAACAGATACGCGGTGGAGGGCAGGGACTTGACTTTGCAGTACAACATCTACAACGTCGGCTCCAGGCAAGTCCTGTCCCAGCTCCTAACACTGGCCTGTGTGTGTGTGTGTGTGTGTGTCTGTGTGTGTGTGTGTGTGTGTGTGTGTGTGTGTGTGTCTGTGTGTGTGTGTGTGTGTGTGTGTGTGTGTGTGTGTCTGTGTGTGTGTCTGTGTGTGTGTGTGTGTGTGTGTGTGTCTGTCTGTGTGTGTGTCTGTGTGTGTGTGTGTCTGTCCGTCGGTGTCTGTCCGTCGGTGTCTGTCCGTCGGTGTCTGTCCGTCGGTGTCTGTCCGTCGGTGTCTGTCCGTCGGTGTGTGTCCATGGGGTATTTCAGTGTTTCTTGGCTCCGTGATGTGCTGTTTCCTCTGCTCCCCCTGACTCCACCCTTCCCAGCTGTGCTCCAAGGTTGGACTCCACGATTTCCCTTTCCCTTCCTGTTCTGTTGTCTCTGTTTCACCGTTTCCTGCTTTCCCCCTGTGGCTGCTCTCGCCATGAGCCGGCGCAGTGTAGTTAATTCTGCGCCTCGTCACGCTGCTCCCCACGCACACAGCCTCCCTCTCGTGCTTTCCTGAGCTCTCTCTCACAGCTGATTTCCCATCTCTTTTGCAGTTTTTCTCAGCTTTGCCGCCTTCTTTCTTAAGTCTCCTTCTAATGCACCTTGACCCTCCTCCCCACCTTCTGTTGGCACCTTTTTGTGTTTCAGAAATCAGTTTTTCAAGCATGGAGCTGTCATCCCTCCTGGGTGCAGCCGAATGCCAAGCCTGAGGTTCTCATCTCACCCCTCTCTGTGTTCCGTTCAGTGCTGCTCTGGATGTGGAGCTGTCGGATGATTCCTTCCCCCCGGAAGATTTTGGCATTGTCTCTGGGATGCTCAACGTCAAGTGGGACAGGATTGCTCCGTATCTTTCCATGTTTGGAAATTCCTCCCATCCCCAAGCACCGTGCAGCTCTCCTGTCCTCATTCGTTGTCACTGAAATTCCAGGATGCCAGACCCTGGGCAGGGAACAGGGGAGATGGAGATGAGATGTGAGGAGGAAATTCTTTGGTGTGAGGGTGGTGAGACAGTGTCCCAGGTTGGCCAGAGAAGCTGTGGCTGCTCCTCCCTGGAAGTGTTCTCGGCCAGGTTGGATGAGGCTTTGAGCAACCTGGTCTAGTGGAAGGTGTCCCTGCTGCTGGCAGGGGGGTTGGAACTGGATGAGCTTTGAGGTCCCTCCCAACCCAAACCAGTCTGGGATTTGATGATCTCCCTGGGAGCAGCTGGATCAGCCCCGGATGGGTCTGGGTGTCTGTGACCACAGATCTGTCATCGGGAGCGACTTCTCCACCTGCTTTGAGGCTCTTTGCCCATCTCCTCACTTTTCTTTGGTGAAATACAGCTGTTTTCCTTAACCTGGGGCTCTCAGAGCAAGTAACGTGTCCCACACGGTGGTTCTGCGGCCTCTCAAAGCCGGTTACTTCAACTTCACCTCTGCCACCATCACGTACCTGGCACAGGAGGGAGGGCAGGTTGTGGTGAGTTCACCATTTCTGGGATTTTTGCTCAGATCAGATCCACCCTGTGCTCTTGGAGCTGCGTGTTGGGGGATGAGGCAGGTCCCTGCGCTCTGACCCTGGCCGGCCTCTGTGGCAAGAAGGAAACGTGGCAAATACGATCTCTTCCCCCCCTTTCTCAGGTTGGTTTCACGAGTGCTCCTGGGCAGGGAGGGATCCTGGCTCAGCGTGAGTTTGACCGAAGGTTCTCCCCTCACTTTGTAAGTACCTTTGAGGTGGTGATTGAGATCATCACCCAGTTTGTGTTGGGTTTGTACTGGTTTGTACACCTGGAAAACTCCAGCATGGATTGAAGTTGATCCCTATCAATTGTCCAGGAAAGAATTGCAGACAGAGCAGAGTTCTCATCCCAGCTCCCTCCGTGAAGGAGCTGGTGCTGTGGGGTTTGGGTCAGAAGCTTCGAGGGTAGAAGATGTGATGGTTGAGACTGGTCTGCACGTGGTTTGTTTTGACTTGTCACAATTTCTCCTTCTAGCTGGACTGGGCAGCTTTCGGGGTGATGACTCTGCCCTCCATCGGGATCCCGCTGCTGCTGTGGTACTCGAGCAAGAGGAAGTATGACACCCCCAAGACCAAAAAGAACTGAGCAAAGTCAAATGTCACCAGCACCCCGAGAGCTCAGGCAGGAACAGACCTTAAACCAGAACAGCAGGTGTGTTGGGGTCACAACAGTCCCCCCTGCAGAGCCCGGCCTGGGCGGTGCCATCGGCAAGAGGGAGTCGATTCCCTCCATGGCAGTGATGTGTCTGCTCTCATTGGAAAAAGAAACAAGCAAACAAGAAACCACCCCACAATGAAAATGCCAAACCCCACAGTGCCTGCGTGTGGGGAGCAGGGACAGCTGGAGCTGTGGTGGGAGCAGGGACCCTCCGCTCCTGGGCAGACGTCATGTGTCCGAGTGTGGTGACGCCTGGAGGAGCTGCCTTGTGGCGGGCACAGCTCCACGGTGTTTCCCCTGTCTGCGGTGCCACCCAGCCCCCCTGCAGCCAAACAGCTCCCTGCCCCCTGCAGCCTTCCCTTCCCCCACACCTCACCCCTCCGGGCCTCCCTTCCCCAGCACCTCACCCCTCCTGGCCTCTCCTCCAAGCGCTGCCCCCCTGCTGAAGCGTCGGGGAGAAGGAGCTGGTGCTCGGGCCAAAGCCAGGTCTCCTTTGGTAGATTCTTCTCTGCTGGGTGTGACAGGGGGGTCCCCGCCGATGCTGGTTCTCCAGGAAGCCCCGTTGTGGTTTGGGGAGCAGCTCACTGCTGGGTCTGTTCTCTCTGGTTGCTCTGTTGAGGGGTGCTGAGGTACTCGGGGATTTTGTAATAAAATGAACATCATGAAAGAGTCACAGAATCATCGAATGTTGTGATTTGGACCCACCAAAATGATGGAGTCCAACTCCTGTCCCTGCACAGGACAATCCCAACACTCAGCCCATGTCCCTGAGGGCCTTGGCCAAATGCTGCTGGAATCTTGTCAGGCTTGGTGCCATGAGCACCTCCCTGGGGAGCCTGTTCCAGTGCTCCACCACCCTCTGCCTCAAGAACCTTTTCCTCATGGCCAACCTCCCCCTCCCCTGCCACATCTTCCTGCCATGTCCTAGGTGTACATTTGCAGTTCCCCAGCCCCTCGGTGAAGAAGTGGAGCTGCAACGGGCCGTGTTTCCCTGATTAAGAGGCTGTTCCTAATGAGCAGCCACCCACTGCTGAACTGGGTTCCAGTTTCAAACACTGAGTTCTTACCTCCTCAACCAGGACCCCGGGGAGGTGTAGAAGCAAAGTCAATGTTTGATCTAACCAACCAGCTGCTTTTATTTTTACCAGGAGGTCTTGGAGGCACCTTCAGAAGCAGCTAATGGGTGTAGAGTCAGGAAAATAAATCGCTATGGATAAAATAAAGGAAGAGGGAAGGAGGGGCCTGGGAGGCCGGGGGGGTGGAGCTGCTCTGCTGCCCACTCCCTGCGCGGGGTGGGATGTCGCAGCCATCGGTCGGTGCCGCTCCGGCTGCGCCTTGGGCCTCGCTTTGTGCTTTAGGGAGGTGGTGGGAGGTGGTTGATTCCTGCCCCGAGCTTTGGGCCGGGAGGCAGCGGCCGGGCACAG
>NW_010333300.1:0-3003 GCF_000700745.2 Antrostomus carolinensis | reverse complement strand
TGAGACCCTGGGCCGTGCTGGAGCCAGCGCTCTGCCTCTGGAGTAACATCTCCAAGCCAGGATTCCTCACCCCAACCTCTGCTGCTGCTGGTTGCACCCCCTGTTCCACCTGGAGAAGCCCCCAGGGTGCAGCAGGGACCCCCCCGAGCGTTGGCAGAGCCCCGTGGAGGCCCCGGGGAACTCTGGAGGGTGGCTGGGCCCCGGGACAGCCCAGGGCAGGTCCCAGTGAAATGAGGGACGGACACCCAGGCTCTGCCCGCGCGCTCGCAGGGCCCCGCTGGTCTCTACAGCATCTCAGAGGCTTCGACAGGTTTTTCTCCTGCTGTTGTGGGGCTTTGCTGTGTTCCACAGAGCCCCTGAGCTTTTCCAACGCTGCTTCTGTCCCGAGTTCCCTGGGGCTTTGGTGGGACTGAGCCGGGCTCTGGCAAGGTGAGGGGTTGGTGGAGCAACTGCAGAGAACGTGTTTGTGGGGAGGCTACCAGGGGAAGGTCAGGGCTACCAGCAGCTTCCAGCCTCGGCCACTGCCAGGTGGGAGCCCTTGGTGGTGGGTGTCTGGTTGGAGCTGGGCTCTGACAGGAACGAAGGGCTTTGGTGAGGGTGAAGTTCTGCCACAGAACTGGCCGCTGCTTCTGCTCAGCCTTGTTCCATCTTACCCACGGGCTGCAAGGAGAGGTCACCCGAACTAATGCAGATCACCACCACATCTCGGAACTCTAACAAGATCCACTCAATGTTGTCTTCAGCAGTTTGTCCCAAACCAGTCTATCTGGTACCTATCCCACTGGGAGCCGCCCACACCAGTTCAAAAGTTTTTTGTGGGATTTTTTTTTTTTTTTCAGGTATTTCATGCAATATTTGACATTTACCTCAGAATTTATGCACATCCATTTCTATTCTCTGATCTTGGGCCACATCTGTATGGCAGGTGGTGCACACACGTTACCTCTGCTGAGTGCTGAGCATGTTCCTTAGAGCACAAGTGTGATGAGCTCAGGCTGAGGGAACTGGGGGTGTTGAGCCTGGAGAGAAGGAGGCTGAGGGGAGACCTTCTGGCTCTGTGCAAGTCCCTTGGAGGAGGGTGGAGAGAGGTGGGGGTGGGTCTGTTCAACCAAGGACCAAGGGACAGGACAAGAGGAAATGGGCTCCAGTTGTGGCCAGGGCAGTTGAGATGGGATGTGAGGAAGAATTTCTTTGCTGCAAGGGTTCTGAGGCATTGGAAGGGGTTGCCCAGGGCAGTGGTGGAGTCCCCATCCCTGGAGGGACTGAAGAGTCGTGTAGACACAGTGCTGAGGGACATGGGTTAGTCGGGGACTGGTCAGTGTTGGGTTCATGGTTGGACTCAATGAGCTTAAAGGGCTTTTCCAAGCAAAACAATTCCATGGTTCTATATGGTAAGACCCACAATGAGAAGACTGGGCCTCTTCAAAATACCCCTTAGAAAAATGGTGAGTTATTCTCGTGTTCTACAAATTGACCGAGATCAGTGAAGTGTGTCCCCTGTGTCCCCTCCCAAGGAGAACCCGATGCACTTTCCCAGCCACTCAGGGAACTGAGCATTTCTGTAGAGGTTTGTGAGATTTCTGGGAACAGAAAGGTGGGTGAGAGCGAGACGGGAGGGGAGCCCGAGATACCAGCACGGGAGGGTTAATGTCCTTCTCTCTCTCTCTCATTTCCATATAAGTGCTGAATTTCTGCACCACCATTCGTCCCTTTGGCAGCTGCTCGTCGTTAACTAAACACTCAACCACAGCAGATAAATACAGTGCAGTGGGGCCGTGTCATAAACCCCCCAGGGATCGATCACACGCTCCAAGGACCCACGTGAAACCTGAAACAAAACTCAGGGGTTGCTCCCGAGAACCAGCGACAGCAACTACTGGTGCATTTTTCATGAAGAATCACGATTCTATTATTAAAGGTCATTAATCTGCAGATTAATCACAGCAACACTCCTAAATTGGCTCGGAAACCTGAGGTTTGCATCTCGTTTTGTCCCGGAGCAGCGCGGGCGCCAGCGACGCCGATCTCGGATTTCTTTCTGCTGCCAGTAGAAGGGATTTTGGTGCGGAACAGAGCGGGACAGGCGCGAGGCCGCCCATGGGCACGGGGAGACCTTTCTGGACAGGAGTTAATGACTGAAGCAGAAAGGCTCTAATTAGTCATCCTCTGAAGTATCCACGTCTTATGTAAAAGCTAATTATTGAATCCAAACACTGTCCAGCACAACTAGTTCAGCAAGCAGGCGGCAGTGGCACGAAGGCAGCTGTGACACGTGCCTGCCAAGCTCCGAGGCCCTTCCTCGTTAATCTTGAGCTAATTACTCTGATTTGGAGCAGCCCATCAAACGGAGAAAAGCCAACTTAATTTTCAACTCAGTGCACTCAAAAAGATGAGCTGCTTTTGCCTCAAAATGTAGATGCACGCTGCCAACATCGTGGACACGATTACATCTTAAAGAAGTATGTTCCTGGTTAAAAAAAAAGTATCAGTTTTATAATCAAGCTTTGATTTGCTTATTACCTAAAAATGCAGCTTCTCCAGCATGGATGGTGCAATCAGGAAGAGCAGCTGCAGCTCGTGTGTGAACATCTCTGTTCTCGAACAGGAATTCCTCACAATTTTATTCAAAGAGAGCACGGACGTTCTCAGACAGCCCAAGAAACTGCTCCGAGGAGTTAAAGCATTCAGAGAAACTCGGAACCTCTTCGCCATCACAGTCTCTTTCACTACAGACCAGGCTGGTCAGACCGGGGACAGGATGGGGCCACATATCGGGACAGTTCTCCAGGTTTGGCCGAGTTGGCAATTTTTCAGTTCCACTTCTGCTTTTTGATGACTACGACCCACTAATCAAAGGGACATTGTTTAAATCATAAATCTCTAACTACCAGTTTTTCTGTCTTAATTTCTTATCTGGCCTCAAGCAGTGATGGGACTCTCCTAATTTATATTTTAAACAATTTCTATTTATCATAGAATCATGGAATATTGTGAGTTGGACCC
>NW_010333299.1:1030-1367 GCF_000700745.2 Antrostomus carolinensis | reverse complement strand
TGGATTTTTTTGGTGGGTATTTTGGAATTTTTGGGACTTTTTGTGGATTTTCTGGCAGTTTTTTTGTGGATTTTTTCGGAGGGTTTTTTGGATTTTTTTTGGCTTTTTTTGTGGAGTTTTTTGGCATTTTTTGTCAATTTTGGGGAAGTTTTTGAGGGTTTTTTTGCATTTTTTTGTGGATTCTTTTGGCATTTTTTGTGGATTTTGTGGGTGGGTTTTGTGGAATTTTTTTGACATTTTATGGATTTTCTGGCAGTTTTTTGGTGGATTTCTTGGCATTTTTTGAGGATTTTTCTTGCATTTATTGACAATTTTGGGGAGGTTTTTGAGGATTTTT
>NW_010333299.1:0-617 GCF_000700745.2 Antrostomus carolinensis | reverse complement strand
GGCAGTTTTTTGTGGAGTTTTTTGGCATCTTTTGTGGATTTTGGGGGAGTTTTTTGTGGATTTTTTTGGTGGGTATTTTGGAATTTTTGGGACTTTTTGTGGATTTTCTGGCAGGTTTTTTTGTGGATTTTTTGGCATTTTTGGTGGAGTTTTTTGGCATTTTTGGTGGAGTTTTTTGGCATTTTTTGTCAATTTTGGGGAAGTTTTTGAGGTTTTTTTGAGGAATTTTTCTGCATTTTTTGTGGATTTTTTTTTGTGCTTTTTGTGGATTTTTTTGGCATTTTTTGTGGGTTTTTTGGCATTTTTTGTCAATTTTGGGGAAGTTTTTGAGGGTTTTTTTGCATTTTTTTGTGGATTCTTTTGGCATTTTTTGTGGATTTTGTGGGTGGGTTTTGTGGAATTTTTTTGACATTTTATGGATTTTCTGGCAGTTTTTTGGTGGATTTCTTGGCATTTTTTGAGGATTTTTCTTGCATTTATTGACAATTTTGGGAAGGTTTTTGAGGATTTTTTGTGGATTTTTTTCGGCATTTTTTTGTGGATTTTTTTGTGGCTTTTGTGGATTTTTTGTGGATTTTTTTGTAGATTTGTGGGTTTTTTTTCCCCAGTTTTATTTT
>NW_010333298.1:0-714 GCF_000700745.2 Antrostomus carolinensis | reverse complement strand
CTTGTTGGTGAGAACAAGGTCCAGCATGGTATCAATGGTGGCATTAACATATATAAAATTTTGTGTAGTTTTGCTCTCAAAAACTAAACTAAACTAATCACTCAGCTCCCTAAGACATAGGCAGCATTATCTGATTATATTAATGCTTAGGTTTTTGGTCTTAATCTGTGAAAAGTCCACCAGGATGACAATAGACAGAGATAGCCTCTACTCCATCTTTTGTATTTTTCAGAAAAGAAGTTAGTTAAGTTTTAATAACTGGATTACACAGTACCACAAATTTTGTGTGACTCAACTTGCCAAGAAAATACAAAGAAGTCACGCAAATAAAGCAGGTAAATAAATGGGTCATGTAATATCCACAGTAGGTTAAATACACAAGCAGGAAAAAAAAAAAAAATTCAAACCTAGCCTGAATTTACAAGTCAACTACACAGAAAAATCACTCTTTTTGGCTGATGTTATCATTTAGAATTTATTCTTCTCTATCTCCTGTCTGCCCCATATACTGTATGTTCATCCCCCTAATAAGAACACAGGAAATGTCCTGTTTGGTTAGACCCAGACTAATGCCCCGTTACCAAAAGAGGCAAGAGGAAATGATATTTAGGGAGAATATCTGATCCTAGTCATCATCTATGGTCATCAAAGATAATTCCTGAGGCAGAGAAAGTAAACAGAGGATCTTTGTTAGTGACATGGACAGTGGGATCG
>NW_010333297.1:0-20400 GCF_000700745.2 Antrostomus carolinensis | reverse complement strand
CCGTGGGGCGGCGGGACACCCGCTCTCCTCATGCCCTCAGGTGGCGGGACACCCACTCTCCTCGCGGCCGCTGCCCGCCATGTTCGTTCCCCTCAGCGCAAGGTTGGTGACGGTTTTAGGGC
The DNA here is from genome assembly GCF_000700745.2 of Antrostomus carolinensis. Classification (NCBI taxonomy): domain Eukaryota; kingdom Metazoa; phylum Chordata; class Aves; order Caprimulgiformes; family Caprimulgidae; genus Antrostomus; species Antrostomus carolinensis. The sequence continues at coordinate 20,278 of NW_010333297.1, read as the reverse complement.
TGAACAGGAGTTATTTCTAAGCTGCAGCATTTAAATGGCAATTTTCCCACCTTTAAAAAAAAAGTATCTCTGAAATTCTTTTAAGTTTGTACATTTCCGGGAACATCTCCGCCTCTATGTCTGTTTCAGGGCAGGTTCATGGCACCCTTCCTTTATTAAGGACATGTGCCTGGCCTTTGGAAACACACCCTTCTCCTGGCCTTTTCCAGTAACTATCCTCAAAATTAAGATGTTTCAAAAATAATTTTAAACCTGTTACACACCTCTTTTAAAGTCTGCAATATATGTTAACAGGGTGAGACACATAAAGGAGAAGCAGCGACAAGCTTTGTCACTTTCTGAGTAATAAATGGTGACAAGAAGTGTGACAGGATCATATAGCAGCCTGGGTACTACATTTAAGGTGTGTTTAAGGCATTATATTTAAGGTATTTGGGAAGTATCCTTCATCCCAGCCTGCTTTTATTCCTGGGGTCCTATACAAGCCTTATTTTACCAGCGTTTCCACCCCCTTTTATTTCCCCTTAGTCGGTTTCAAAGACAATTTCAATGGGAGTCACTGGACAAAACATGGGCTTTTTTCCCTTACCAGGTCATACAGTGTGATCAAGAGATCTCCAAAGACGTTTGAAGTTGTTGAGGCTCAGAAAATGAGAACAAAGAAGGTCAGTGAAGTTTGTTTCCTTGCAAATAGCAGCACATCTACAATCACATACTGTAACCTGGAAGAGGTTGGGGACTGGAGGTTGGTTGCTCATTTTTGAGGTAGAGGAGTATTTTCTGGGTCAGAATAGTCCTGTCTAAATGATTGCTGCACAAATCAATGTTCTTCACTTGCATTCACATTCACTGAAGAAACAGCACAATCTGACAAAACACAAACCTCATGGCACCACTATGTTACCCACAGCAAGCAGGGTCCAGTTTTCCTTACTCAGGGGTCCCAACTTCAAAAGCTGGAACAACAATGAAATATTACAGAAATGAAAGACAATGACTGTAGTCAGAATAACCAGGCTATTCTGTTGGTTAACTTGGATGCAACTTCACTCATCAAATGAACAATAAAGCAAATACATTCCTTTTCCCAGGCTCTTAATGCAGATGTGATTTTAGTTGTTCTTTCCTGTACTAATTCTAACAAGTGCTCTACTGTAGGCCAGCACCAAAGAGAAAATTATCTGCATTACTTACCAGCTTTTATTATTAGGAGAAAAGGACTTGTGTGTGCTAAATGTCTTGCATTTTACCCCTAGAGCTTCCAATAGGCAGAATGTGACAGAGCTTGTAAAGAAAAGCCTTTTCACAATACCACTGCAAGTTAAGCCTAAAGCAGCATCTGAAACAATTAGATACTGGTAAAAATTTGTCAGGGTTGGCAGACAACATGTGACTGCTTCACAAGCAGCTTCATATGCTTTGTCTTTGTGTTGTTCCTTTCTAATTTGTGTCTCATTTTATTAGTTAATGCCACTTTAAAATGCCAGCTAAAGAATTACTGAACAACAGTTTATTCCTTTAAAAGGCACCTAGACCTAAAAGCAGTAAGGGAAACAAGCAGATAAAAAAGCTCTTTGACTTCTAAATGTTTCAACAACTGTCAGTTCCATTCTATGAACTTAATAAAGGAATAAAATAATCCTGTCACAATTTGAATAACTCTGCTATTAAAGAAAGACTGCAAACAAACAAGCAAACCAAACTCAGACTAACTGCACAAGTTTCATGTTTAGGGGCTCAAATGGGCCAGGATATGATCTGTTTGTTCCTGCTCCTGCTTCCTGTCTTTTTTTTGTGTGAGGGTACTTCATTTGTGGGTTGTGGACTATGTGTGGGCCACCATTAAAGCAGCCCAGATGATCTCAAAATCTTCTTTTCCTAGAAGCTGTATGTCCCATCCTTCTGTTTATTAACTGTACGTTATGTGCCACATCTGGGAAGTTACATTCCAGTTCACACATCAAATGCATTGAAATCTCCCACTTTTTCCTCCCACTTGGCTGAAATAACCTAGTCCTATAATAGAGGCTTGAATAAAGTCTCAAAGGGATTTATTTTTTCTTGATAATTACTCCATTGCTGCCTTGTTCTGTGAATGCAAAGGCTTAGTGCTCCTCAAAGATTGCTATGGCAACACATTACAATGTCTCAGAAACCAGGGTATACTCGGAAAAAGAGAAGAGGGAATTTTAAAAAATGAGGAGACTTGCACGTATTAATGTATTCTAAATAACAGAAAAGCAAATAAATATTGCATGAAATGATAAAATTTTTAAAAAGAGACAAAAAACCCTAAACCACAATTCTTATCCTACTGAAACTAAAGAAGGACCTAGTTTACTTTTATGTACAGATACAGTATTACAAGTTGCAGTCATGTCAAAATGCAATGAAAACAATGAAAATCCTTGGTTTCATTCACTGATACTTTTCAATGACTTCAGAAACTACAGTCTGCATCTTTAGAGTTTCTTCTTTCAACAAAGTATGGCAGTGTGTATCCTCAAAAGATAATTGATATCACCAACTGTTTCATTGCTCTTAAAATAAGCAAATAAATATATGACTAAGGACTTGGAGCTAGATGATAAGTACAAAATTACAACAGTAAATACAAAATAATGTTGGATGTTTGGAACTTTGTGGGTTGAGAAGTTTGAGGGATGCAAAACACAAAAGGGTTGAAAATAGTAATCTACTTATAAGTCTAGGAGTAGAAATACTTTACGTCTTCCTTTGCATCTGTTCTAACTTTTCCCTGAGAATTGCTGAGAAAAGGACTTGTGACAGAAGTGAGGAATTGCAAAATGTATTTCCTAGTCCTTATCACCTTGCCAAACACCACCTGCAAAACTCACTCTTCAGGCTGCCAACGTTGAAGTCAATCTCCTCAGACTCAGTCTTGTCATAATTTTATTTTTTCCTGTCAACCTGAAAGTTCTTAACTTAGCTTAACCCTCCCACATCCTTGTAATTCCTGCCCAGGCTCTCCTTTGCACAGCTGTGCTAAAGAAGCAGCTGTCTTCACCAGGCAGCAGCTACCAGGGCCAGCTTCATTATAGCTCTCTGTTTTCAAGCACTTTCAAGGACAGCATGCTGCTTAGGAACAGCTCTGGAGGGTGATGATTCATCCAGATAACAGAATTTCAACTCATTATGTGAAGTAATGCTGTATTATTTTTACAGCAAATATATAAAATTTAAAAATAGTTTATATTTTTGAGAAGTTTGCTTTTATCTGTTAGAGATAGAAGCAGATTATTTTCAGACCATTATAAAGGGACTACACTGAACTTGACTGTTTTGACCAATTTTCCATTTTTTGTTTTAAATACAAAAGTCCTGTGAGAGCTCCTAGTAGATGCAGTTTTATTCCATTCTGTTCTTTGGTAGCTCTTTAACAGAAAACCAGCCTCCTTTATAAAGCATTTTTCAGAAAACTCTTAAATAAATCCTGCAATTAATTTGATAAAAATCCAGAAAAAAAATCAACTCAAGGCAAAAACAAACCCTCAAAAGCCCTTTGACAGCCGATTCCATATTTCTGTGATTGAAAACGTGATGGAGAATCTAGATGTCACATAAATGCTGGCTAGTTTTGATTTTATTCATAATGAGCAAATCTTTGACAGAATAATTTCCATTCAAGTCTCAGTTTTATGTAACCTGCAAGAATGTGAGCCACTAAGCACAAGGTTTTCAAACTCCAGGGGTAGTCTGTATACCTGCATGAATTAGGTTTGCCACAGGGGTGTGTGCTTGTATGTTAACAGATAATGAACCCTACCTAGCATAGCTAAGGCCAACACAGGGATACAAAGGGATTATATCGTAGCAGATTTGCTAACATTAGGCTTTCCTCCTGTTAGAGCAGCCACATTAAAAAAAACCCTCAACTAATAAACTATAACTGAGTAAATCTGATTTGTTTGACCTTGACTATTGGCATCTGCTAATGCCAATAATCTTGAGCAGAAGCTAGATTTATTTTTTTTTAATACTATTTTGACTATACAAGACATGGACTTTTCACTTGTGGATTTTAATATTTTTAAGTGTCAGATTCAAAGTTATTTAAGAGCCCACATCCATTGATTTCTGTTTTAATTGGTGTCTGAGAAAGTTGTGGTATTCAAATGCCTTTGATTCTCATTCTAGCTCTCTTCAAACCTGTGTAGCAATTCTTTGCACATTTGGCTTAAGTTTGGTAGAAACAACCTTCTTTCCTTGAACAAAGTGTTCACAAACCATTCCCCATATGGACCACCTAATACTACTAATTAACTCCAATGCCATTATAATGTGAACATAAAGCGAGGTCTTTGTATGAATTTATCACGAGTACAAGCCTGGAATACGTGTGTGTGTGTGTGTGTGGTTCATTTCTCTGTGCAATACTTTCAAATAGGCAAGTTTCATACTCAAAGAATTCTTTGAGCGAGTTTAAGATTAATTAAAACCTGTACACCAACCTATTGATTAGTTTGCACCTGGAACAGCATTGGTGCAGCCACTGAGTAGATGATCAGCGTAGGTCCAACTGAAAATATTCTATTCTATTAAGTATCCTTATTTACAAACAATCCCTTGCTGAATTTATGTAGAAATCAGGACAAAAAATTATGGAGAGTTTGCATATAGTAGCACATACTTGCAAAGCACCAGAAAAAGATTAATAAAATTTTGCAATGAAGTGGAAAATACAATGTTTCAATAATTATTTAGCACTTCATATAGTTTTGTTACAGGATATCTGCAGCTAGGGCTGCTTCTTTTTCTAGTATTAAAGAATTACCTCTTTTAGTACTACAAGCCATTTAGCTAACTTCTCTCCTGCCACAATTAAGAGAAGAATGTAAAGATATCACTGAAAACAATTTCTATGGAAAAATAAAGGTGCTTTATATATTTTTTTTAATAAACATAATTTTAGGGTTACATTTATGTTCTCAAATTACGTTTTGTAGGTATTAGTGTTACTATGTACCTTCGTAAATACATTCTCATGGCTCTTAATAACAATCAGAGCAAGGTGCCAGGCAGAACTTACTGGTTACTCAAGTCTATTTTCTCTTTCTGTACCGAAAGGGCTTTATTAATTAGAAATGACAGTATATCAAGAACACTTGTCCAATACCTTTAAGGAAGATTCAATAACTCTTACAAATTCACATTGCCTGTCAGCTCCTATGAGTGAACATCTAGGTTTAGTTTTGTAGAATAACACATTTAATATTCCTGTAATTCTCAGCATTCATAGGTGATCGCAGCCACTCATAGAAGAGCTCAGAAAGACCTGAGTGGCTAAACATCTTCAGATGACAGCCAAAATAGACAGGAGCATTTGGAAGAAGTTTTGGAGCTGTGATACAAGACTGTGCAGAGCCTAAATTTTTCTTCTTTTTAATTCTGACCAACTGGGAAAAAAAATAGTAGATGGCTGTGTTTTTCAGTGTTGTAGCTTCCAAAAGTGTTTGGGAAGATGGACTGTTATTGTCCAGTATGCTCAGATATTTTTTTGAAAGGTGAATGCAGTCCTTAAGCTGGATGACACAGTTATAGCAAAGCGAGTGTGTGTCTAGGCAGCCCCCCAATTTTCCATTTGTCTTCCACTCTTTTAAAGGCATCCTTCCTCTACCTCTCCTCACAACTCCATATCAAAAGTTTTATCATGGTGGCTAAGAGGAGAAAACAAAGGTAATCTCTTCCCCACACGGCTGTGCAATAAAGAGATTTGACACAAGCAACATTATAGTATTTATGGCTTTGATGCAAGACAGCAAATTTTTTAGAAGCAAAGAGCATTCCAGTTCAAGAGGCTGGATTCTTATTGTCATGGCTCAACATCTTCTATAAATCTAGAGCAAACAAAACCATCAGAAACAGTTGCATGAATTCTCCTGTCAAGCCAAGCATCTAAAATCCTGAGGAAATCAAGCTAGCAAAAGTCAAGAGCAGAGACAGATTTTATTCTGCATGCCCAGGCAGTTGATTCTAGGCTTCTTTCAGCATTGCTATTTTAGTTTGGAAAAAAACCAAACAAACAAACAAACAAAACAAACCAACCAACCCACTTGTTAAGGGCTAATAATTGTCTCTTTTCTAGTTGTTAGGTTTTTAGATCTCTGTAAAATCCCTTGTAAGTTTTGAGAGGCTGAAGTAACTGAACAACTGTCTCTGAAACAGGACAGTGGTAGAACTAAAAACACAAGTCACAGACCTGTGCTGTATTCTGTCAGTACCCTGCCTTCCTTCACAGTGGGAAGAAAGTGAAGACCTCTACTAATTTTTATTTATTTATTTATTTATTAAATCAAATGGTCCTTTTCACCCTCCTTGTAAGAGCTTGCTTCCCCTGAGCCATAGATGACTGGCTTGAAAGCAATTCACTATTGTATCTAAAGCTTTAGTAGCTTACTTAAAGTGAGTCATCAACTCATACATGAAACAAAAAGGCTAATTATTGCCAAAATATAAACATAGTTCTTATTTACAGCAGACCTAAGTAGGTAATTTTTATCCAGTTCTCAAGTATTCTTGCTCTACACTGTCAATAAACGTGCCCTCTACCTGTGACATTCACCCTGAAAAATGTGATGGCAACACTGACTAGTCTTCTGCTTTGTCTGTAACTCGGCAGCATTATGGCACAGGAAACTCATATCATGACAAGATTTTTCATGATTATGAGCAGTAGCTCAGCAATGGAATTCTCCTTTATGGGCCTGTTTCAAGAACTGTCAAAAAAAGTCTTCCAGTTCAAGCAGGATGGTTTTGATCACCCCCTTCAGTGGTTTAAAGAGTCCAATTTCTTTGTCAAGGTTCTCAGAGAAAGAATGCAATTTCTCAAGGCACACAATATTAGTCCCCAAGCCATCAGTCACTGTTATGAGACAAGCCTTGAGAGTCTGATGGCCGAGGTCTATTAACTGCTCACAAGATTGATAACAGGGTAAGCTGCAAAGGAAACGTTAGATTTCCAATCAGTCTGACGATCTTTTAAACTTCTTGCAATACTGTAATAGAATAGATGCTGCCTGATACACACGGATACTTCATCAGAAACTACTTTTCATTTCTGATTCCATAAACAAAGAGAAAAGTAACTGCACCTGCATAAGCCAGGAAGCTGAAGCCCTTCTCTTTTAATTCCCACTTAGTCTCAGCTCAGGAATTTCTCCTGCTTAATCAGGAAATTACAGTGTGAAATAGCAGACTGTGTAGTTACTACAGACTGTGCAGCTATTACATATCTATAATGTCCAATAACAGTGGGTTTGGGTTTTTTTTAGGGTAAGCTAGTACTACTCCAGAGCAATACCACGCAGTCTTTTAATATCCTAGATGAAATTATTTCAAAGATTTCTTCGTATTAGGGTATATAAGAAAATGCAAACCAAACATTCAAGAGAGTTGTGCAGACTCGTGCCAAACCCCCATTTTTTCAGTTGTCCTTGTATCAGAATTCAGAAATTGACAGTGCCTCATCTCTTCCAAAGGAAAAATCAGGTGGAGATGGAGGTTGCTGAGCTGCCCTGAAACAGTCAGCCTTCTGTTCCCAGAATGATGAGGGACAGAAAAAAGCAGTTCTCTGTGAAGCAGGTTTTTGCCGACACAGAGAAGCGGCAGGAATTCTGATGCACTTTTAAGCCCAAGGAGCTCTGGCTCTGCAGCACACGGTCTGACAGGTGGTCACTGACCATGCCCATCATCTCAGCTTTTGCCTGTTCCAAACAAATACCCCACGCTACTTCATTCACACTGCTTGTACCCACATAACCACACGCTGGTATTTACAGTGGTTTACTGCAGCTTTGCTTACATCTCTTCTCACGGAATTCATTTTGCAGTTCATCTAATGAGTCCCTCAGAGTTACTTTCACTATAATCTAATTCCCATACTGTAGCTGCACAGCTTGCAGATGTACAGAACCCTCCAACTGTGCAACGATGTAGATTTTTAGATTCTTAAAATGTGCTACTAATAAACAGACATGAGAACTATTTTGCAATCTGTTATTTATAAATGCATAAGCAAACCCAGAATCAATGAGCCAGGCATCACGTACTTAGTATTGCTGACCCTTCAGAGCAGATTTTGCTTTTTCATTGCAATCCTGGAAGCATGAGACATTCAAATCCTAGTAACAAAACCAATCTAAAATATTTTGATGTATCAGAAGTTCTTAATATATGGCAAATTTCAATTAAAAGTCTTGAAAAGACCATTAGGGCTAAGTCAGCTGTTTCACAAAAAAAAAAAAAAAAAAGGAAAAAAAGGCAACACTCAGTTCTGAATGGTGGAAGTACCAACAACAGAATGGTCATACTATTTAAAAAACCAAAAAAACCCCCACAGTACCCTCCCCCCCACCCCGTTTTCTCTAAGGGTGAAAAGAAAGTCAGCATTTTTCTGCAGTACCTCAATGCACATATAATAGTTTTAAATCTGACATGCTACTTCAAAAGACCTAAGGAATAACATTACAGTTTATACTGGAATAACTGCACATGCTTTTGTATTCATAATTGGTCCTGGGTTACGTTTCAGATGTAAATTAAGAGCTGTTTTACTGTTATCACACAGGGCCCAGATTTCTGGATTCTGTGACATTTTAGTCTTTCCCTGCACTGATGGACGTGCATTTCTGAAATACTATTGCCCAGCACCACTGCAGCCTCATAGGAATAGTTAACCTACTACTACAAGGGTAGAAATATGAAAATAATATATGTAATAGTTACTTTACTTCTGCCCAACTTAAGTATCTTTTAGTCTCCATGTTTATTGTTTGCAATCTGTACTCCAGCCTCTTCCATTTCAGTCCTTTGCACTTCTCCCTCAAAATGTCCTTCTATTATATTTATACCCCATTTCACTTTTCTCTTTGCCAAGTCTCTCCACCCCTGCAATCCTCTCATAGTACCTTTGACTCTGCCCATCACTGATCTCATAAACTAAGACTAAAAATCAATTAACTTTTGTAATTTACAAGATGCAACTGCAAAAATTTTCACTGCATCAAGGTTATGGAGCATTTAAAAAAAAATCTGGGCCGAGTGCTTCAATTTATGTAATCTGCTTTTCTTAATTTTCTTTGCATATTCATAAGAGACACAGTACCAGAGGGATAAATTCAGACTTAAAGAGAACATGAAGGAAAACCAAACATTTCACTAGAATGTTACCATTTTATCACATTAAAAGAAACAGTATGAAGCACGTCCCAGATGTGGTATAACAGATTTTGTTTTAATCTTGCACACTGTACCTGCTATACAGACATCATGACTGAAATTAATCACAAGTTCATACAGTCTTAATTATTCAAAAGTACGTTCTGTTCTAAAGTTTTCCTATGTTTTTCCGTATATTTGATGAACAAAGTTGAATTCTGTAGCATTAAATACACGTGATTAGTGATTCATGTGAGCAATTTTTTTATCTCACTGTAATGTGTCCTTGCATTCTGCCTACTCCAAGAATTTTCAGATGCGTGCATAGAAAAAAGGGTAAATGAAAAGCAAATTCTTCTATAAAACCTGAAAGTATTTTTTCTTTCTTTAATAAAAAAACTCTGTTGTATTGACGTAAGATAATTATATCCAACTATCTTCTTCCTTAAAACAAGCATGGCAAAATTAGATGGCAATAATCTCCCTTTCTAGCTTTAGTCTCCCTTCCAAACAGTCTTTGTGAACTGAACGATAAAAGATGTTCCCAGAAACAAAACCATAAAGAGCCCTAAAAATGTGACCAAAGCAGTTGAAATGGGAAGTAACTGTCAGATGGTTTTGGTCAAGGCAGTCTATTCCAATGCCATAAGCCACTTTAATGAATGTATGATTAACGAGAAAACTGACGATTGTCCGATTTCTTGCTGATGTTTTTGAAGATTTTAGCTTTGTGGACGTTCTTTGATTTCTGGTAACCAAATCCCCCACCTCCACCTCTTTTCTGTAGTCTTCTGCCATGGTTGCTGTTCACATCTGGAATTTTATTGGTTAAAGAACATAAAAAGCAATAATTTGAAATATTGGTATTGTAAAAAGTATTATAGTAAGTTAAAAATAAGAGCATTATACAAAAATTTGAGTTGCATAAATACAGGAAAAAATCAGAACTTTGTGCCTGTGGTTCTAAATAATGCTTTTATTCCTCCAGTTGTCCAACTAAGTTGGCCAAAGTACTACTGCTTCAAATTCCATCCACTGGCAGGTTTGACAGTAATCTAGACAGTCTTCTATTTCATGCTCTTGCCCCTCTATTTCAATATTCCATGATTATTAAGCTTAAGCACATACCTTCCAATGAAAACAATTCTGCATGGAGAACATTACTCTAGAACGTGTGCAATATTCCAGTGTCTGCTACCCTGCAGCAACTGAAGCTTGTACATGCACTAAAACACCAATGTTTGAAAGCAAATATTAAAACTGCAAAAATTGCAATTTAACATTTTCCTTGATAAACCACCGTTGAAACGTGATGCATTTATATAAGTAATAGTAAAAAAAAAAAAACAAAACAAAAACTAAACCAAACCAAACCAGAATCTGAAGTGGCATAGGAACTTCACTAAGTTCCATTTAACATTTATAAAGCAGAAATTCAGCTTTGAAACACTGCAGTATAAAAGGATACTGAGGTCAACAAACGGAGGAACTTTAAAACCAAATGAAAGGCTGACTTTGGGAAGATCCAAGTTATTGACATTATAGATCTGCTTCAGAGAATGGGAGTCATACGCTCTAATGTAAGCTTTGTATGCTTCCTGGGCTGACTTGTGTAGGAAGTAGTTCTTCTCAATCAGTTTCTCCAGCTGGTGAGGGGGGGAAAAAAAACCAAAACAAAACCAAAAGACATACCAAATTATACTTGTAACAACTGTATAAATTATATTCAAGCAGATTATTTACTGTCTGAGTTGCAGTGATATTCACTATTCACTTCAGCAAAGTTGCCCTGTGACAGAAAAGCTCATGTACACACAGAGTGCTTTTATAAACACAGGGACAAAAAAACCTGAAACTGAATTACAGTACAAAGCCTCAGCAATAGGAAAATTTACAGAAATATTAAATCAGGCTGTCTGTCCCAAACAAGTCAATCAAGGAGTATAAAACTGCAGCCACACCACGAAACTATGTGTATTCAGAATTAATGGACAATGACAGAAATACTTTTAAGTCAGACATCTAAACTGTACCATGCCACGTAATTGTAAATGTAGTCTTATTTATTATGGTGCAAATACATTGTCAAATAAGCAGTATTAATTCTAAGACAAAAATGCAGATGCACTAGTGTGGACTGAGACTTTTTTTTTATTGTGGGCTAGTTTCCAATACTCTTTAGATCCAAGTGTCTCATTTGATGTTTAAATACAGCATAGGAAAATTAAGTTACAACAGACATCATTACTTCCTAATTATTCTTAACTAGGAACCTCTTTCCTTAAGGACTGTCTTCACTGCTTCTTGTACTTGCTATTTCAAATTTAAGCTACTGAAAAGAAGCTTTACAGAGCTCTTTATCAAAAGAATGATTCACAGAACTAAGTAACAACAGAAATTGACATCTACAGAACTACCTACACTATTCTATCAAACTCTGTGCTCCACAGCTATTTTTGTAGCACAAAACAAGTTTAGCTGATGCTGGGCTTCATTAACATCAGCTAGTTAAAAATACACCTGGAGCACAGAGTAACATTTCTAAGTGTTGGTACTCGATCTCTTTCTTCACACTGAAGTCTGAGTAAATCATCTTATAGGACATAAATGACTCATAATTAATCTGAACATACATAACTATTCATTAAAAGCTACTGAAATCCTGTTTGCTATGCTAAACAGTAACATTGTTCAAGAGTTGAAAGCAGGTTTATATCACTGTGGTTTTGTGATGCAATGTGAAAAAACAATTCTTACAAGCAAATTGATGAGACTTCAGTACTAGATATTAAAATTAATCTTTGATTTCTAAACATTTTATTGCTTTCCTGTCATCAAGGGACAATATGGCCAGAGGATTTACTGCACAGTACTGATCAACAGAAACTTTTCCAAACAACAATAAATACTTTTAAACTGCAGTTGTTATAGACTAACATTCTCCATGTAAATTATCATACAGATATCCAGAGTAGCTGTTGCATAAAGTCATTTCATACCTGAGACTGGATGTCTGAAATTTTTGACCAAGAAAATTCAAATTCACTTAGTGGTACCTTAAGAAAAAAAGAAATAAAAGTATCAAAATTACTTATATTATGTAAAGAGTGAATGTGTTTAAGACTGAAGACAAAAAGACCTACTAGATAACAGAAGATTCTTTTTTTTTAGTACCACAGCTGTATCTGTAAAGTGCCTTTATATCAATATGCCAGCATTATAATTTCCTTTAAGCTAGAGTACCAAAGAAGCTCAATACAACTCTTCTACCTCTTCAGCTTTTGCTTTAGAAGCTGTGTCACTTCAGTTACAAGTGGCAAAACTCTGTAGTCTAAACAAGCCCATACGGAGAGCAACCAAGAAACTATGCACAGTTCTACCACGTTACAACGATGACATGTAGAAGGCAGATACACTCTTCTTGGAATTGAACAAAATGCAACTGACTTTTTGAATAGAAAAAATTAAAACTGCAGAAACAACATCTGGGTTTTAATTTCCTCTCGATGGTCAAGCTCCCAGTGTCCTTCCACAGAGAGGTCACAGGAAATTATTAATTATTTTTTTTTAATAACACAAGTTGCACAGTTTCAAAGCAACTATAAATAACCTCAGTATTACCTCTGCGCTGCTGATGTTAGACTTAAAGTTAGATGTTAAGTATTTTCTAAGAAACAGAATGTTTTTTGCTTAAAAAATTAAAATGTTTGATTAATCATTACAGTTTTTGCCTTTAAAAACCTGTTGCACAGTTAAAAAAAAAAAATCTAGAGAGAAGTTTACCCTGGCTTGTTTTAGGTAACGAAGAAAGCCCAGTTCTTCTGGTCGTAAAATGAGCAGAGCGTGTCCTCTACCATTTATGCCTCTGGCAGTTCTTCCAACACGATGAATATATTCCTTTTGGAAAGAATCAGAAAGAGCAAGTCAAATCAGTCTTTCAAACACATAATAATCAAAGAACTCCACAAAAAACCTCCAAATTTAACATTAATTTAGTGTAATGCATCATCCACTATTTTTTAAGACTTCTTCTTAGCACTGACACATGGATGAGGGAAACCAAGTGCTGAAGATATAATTAGGCTGAGAAAGAACCCCTGACTAGAAGTATTTTACCTTTTACTGAAGAAAAAATATCTTAGTCTGCTGTAACTGAAAATTAAATTTTGCTTTTGGTATATTTGCTCTGTATATTGTCAAAACTTGTGAGTTTTTTGAGTTTACCTTATTTACACTGGGTATTTATTCAAATAAGAATACTGATTTTTAAGTAAAAATCAAATTTCCACTGGAAAAGCTGTTTAGGAGACTCAGGGATGCATATGTAAACTCATACACCTCCTGAGAAGTGTTTTGTTGTTTAGCTGATTAGATTTTAAATTAATTTAACAGCACAAAGAATAATGTTTTAAAAAGCAACTCCTGAAAAGGTAATGAAGGTCTCAGCTAGGTGCAGCATTTCCTAAGAGCTGGTGGAGGGAAGTGGAAGAAATCAGCTGCTAGATACGAAAAATGGCTGAAGCTTGACCTGTGTAAAGCAACAGATTCGGATCTTCTCTGCAACTCTGCTTGTACCTAGGATATGATTTGTTGCTGTGAAGTTTCTCTATACCCTTAACTTACTTTTGGATCATCTGGAGGGTCATATTGGACAATCCAGTCAACTTCAGGAATATCCAGTCCTCTGGCAGCTACATCAGTGCACAACAGTATTCCAGATTCTGCATTACAGAACTGGAAAAATGTTGTAGTACGTTTGGTTTGTTTCTGCTTGCCCTAAAAGGAAACAAACACAGTTGCTGAAATGAAATTTGTCCTGCTTTTTTATCTGATTTCATCTAAAAAAAACCAAAACAAAACAAAACTGACAGTTTGTCAGTTTAAATCTCATTTCCCATTTCAAATATTACATCACTGCCAAAAATATAAAATAATGTGGGGCACTGTTCCATATCATGGACTTCTAGAGACCAAGAAGGACCTTTTCGTAGTGAAGGAACAACGTTACCACATTCAATAGCAAAGGGCAAGGTGAAATGGCATCTCTCAGAGGTTACACCCTATCTTCCAAAGCATGAAACATTTGGTTACATAAGCATTCTTTTCACGAGGGATGCATAAATACCTGAAGTTCAGAAAAAGGACATTTGCAAGGCTAGCAGTATGTTAGATAGACTACAGGTTTTTAGAAAAGAATAAGTACTTGTAACAGTTCTATCAAAGTATAGCAAAAAAATTCCCAAAAGAACAAAATGAGAAAGGACATTTGTGGTCAGTTTTAACTACTTCAAAAGCTTTCAGTCAATTCTTCCTCCTAAATTATGCATTTTGTGGTCTTGATCAAAATTTAAAACACTCATCCAAATAGTAAGAATTGGCATAGTAAAACCAAACACCACCCTGGCCTTAGCAAAAGCACCCAGCACTCCAGGGACTGGAATGTTTGGATTCCTCTGACAATAGATTTGCTCCACAAATTGTGTTCTAGTGCTTATGAAAGGCAACCCCTGGAAAAAAAAACAAAAAGCTTTCTCCACACAGAAAATAAATTAGTATCAGTGTTCAACCCTGGTTTGGAAAAGAGCAACATTAACAAGGCAAAGACTATGTTAACAACACTTCAACTTTATCTCTTTCCTCTACAGACTAATCAAGATGATCACCAGTTTTGTGAGCAGGGTATCTGTTTATTAGAAACTGGACTGAAATAAACAAGGCAAATGTAAGGTCAGTAACAACTTACAGGTACTATCAGATTAATTAATCAATTAATAAAATACTTACATGAATGGCCAAAACAGGCAGATCAATATAGTTGAGTAATTCATAATGGTACTTCACTGACATACAGGAGGAAAAAAATACCATTAGTTTCTTCTTCCGGTTCTTCTTGAGGAATGTGAAGAGTAAAAGGAATCTTTTTTCAGATGGACACACTACATACCCCTGAAAAATTTTAACTATTGTTAAATAAAGTAGTATGGCACAAACTTTTGGTTCAGCAATACAGTTAAATCAGGGAAGTGTTATGTTGTGAGACAAATATGCAAAATAGTTAATTTTTCCAGCTATATTGATTGGGACAAATAATTCTATTTATTGTCTGTCCCTCACCTTGGTATATGAAAAGCTCCTAAAGATGATGAACTGGGCAAGAAACTTACAGTACTAACTTGAAATATGAAGAAGTAATTTTAATTACTATATATACTAGTTAGTATATTACTTATACTAACTAATATAAGTTCAGTGAAAAGTAATTAGTTTATAGAATAAAAATTCATTTCAAGAACTTTGAATTACAGACATTAGGCAGGAATAAACTGCATAGGGTTCTTAACATTATTTATTATTTTAAGAATTTTATTTTATATAATTCTTGCTACCAGTATTACTCAAGGTAATACATAGCTAATGGTAATTTTATAACAAAACTCATCATGCCAACTGCACAAACACAGAAACTGCTGTGCAACTTAGTTTAGCTATTATCTGAAGCAGCAACAATGAAATACATCTGAAGTATATATCTCTCTAGTCAGTAATGTGGAAAATACAGTTAGAAAGACAACCAGAGCTTAGGTATGTAATACAGACAGGAATATACAAGTGTAAGTAACTATATTACTGTTTCATAAGGTTTTATATCATGTCCTGCAAACATTGACTGGATGCATGTAACTTACTATAGCGAGCAGACTGCATAAAGCCTCTTAGGCAACTGATAGCTCTTGCCCATTAGGATAGTAAACACCCTTTAAAACAGTGTTTGTACAACCCAGTTAAAAACACACAGGACTTGGGATGTTCACAGATCATACCCCTTTTGATAATAATTGTGTTTTACCTGTTCAAGACCATCAACTGTTGCTGTCTCCTTGTTATCATCAACCCCAACATACAGCGGCTCTTTCTTCAGAGAGATCTTTGCCAGATCTTCAACCTTTCTGGTTTGTGTAGCAGAAAAAAGCATCGTCTGTCTGCGCTCTGAAAAAATATTTATTTTGAAAGACAGCCTCAGTTTTTAAAGGAGAATTCAATTTCTCAAGACCATAAAGTCTCTAGCTGCAAAATTCCCTGAGCGAGTATTCTACTTTTTGCAATTAAATTCTAATTCAAACCTACAGTCTTGGAGCAGGTGTAGGAAATCTCCTGCCTGTCACCTCTCAGCTCAAATATATATTCTGATCCTGTAACATTTTCTTGTTACACAAGTACATGTAAAATGCAGACTTAGCCTGTTTAATTTCACAACTGCAAGAACAGTAGCAATTGTTCTTGCTGAACAACTGGTGCCACCATTTTTTTTTTCTATTTTGAAGTGTCTGTTTTAAAATAGAATTTCCCTCCTAATGGGACAAAACCAAATTAAACTCATGCAAAGTATCATTTTTCCACTTCACAAAGAACATGTCATTTTCCCACTCTTCCTTCTCTTTCTATTTTTAGCACTGTTCATTAACATTCTTCACAGGATGTTATTTATTAGATTTACACATCTGCATTTTAAACATGCAGACCTGAATTTTAATATTTAAGATGTGGAACCCCAAAATATTTATCACTGATTTTTTTATTTACTATTTCCATGAGGTTTTCTCTGCATTTTGATTGTTGACCATGAGAATGTGTTTTATACATCAATTACAAGGAATAACCAAATGAAAAATTTGGAAAATAAAATTTTAAGGTAAATACTCAAATAAACTTCCTTAATATACCGACTGTTCTTGAAGATATGAAGAAAATTCATACAGAAAATAGAAGACCTTTTTCCTTCTATTTAAGCCTTATTAGGAAGCAATGAATTGTAGGAAATAAACGGGCTGGGGAAGATGAATGACAGAACACAGATGTCAGCCTGAAAGTATCTTCTATGAACAGAATGCTGTCCCTAAAGTGCGCATGAAAACTGTGTCCTTCAGATAAATGACATTAAATAAAGTAATATATACTATCTACCAGGAAAAAAGGACCGAGTAAGACAATCACCCACAAGTGCATTTACAGAACTATAAAAATTAATGACTTCTCTTATAATAATTGAGTCATAAAGAAGACATAATGTTAGTCATGTGATATCCAGGAGAGACAGATTTTTTTTCTTACTTGGTAGAAGTTTTATGATCTGTTTCATTTCTTCTTCAAATCCAACCTCCAAGATACGATCCGCCTCATCAATTACCAAACACTGCAAGTTCTTGTACATGAAACCTGGGGTGTTCTAGAAGATTACCAAATTCAGAGTCAGACAGGGACAGGAGTTTTCTTGTTTTAATGATGCAGATTAAACATCAATATTTTATCTACCTGCATATGATCCAGCAGTCTTCCTGGTGTTGCTACAATGATGTTGATTCCGTTTCCAAGTTTCTGTGCTTCTGCTGATCGGTTACTGCCCCCCATTATCAGACCATAAGTGTGAACATGATGATTCATAAGTTCTTTAAGAACTCCGTAGGTCTGCATAGCAAGCTCTCGAGTCGGAGAAAGAATAATAACACCCGTTCCTAAAAACCACATAAATCGGACAAGAATAAGTTACAACAACTCATCCAATCTCCCTCCTAGCCACATCCCTAAACGGCTGCGCCACACAACTGTGAAATGAAGAGCCTTACCATTTCTAGGCATGAATTTTAACTTGTAGATGAGCTCTACTGCAGGAATAAGAAACGCAAGTGTTTTGCCACTGCCCGTTTTTGCAGCTGCTAAAATATCCCTGTATGCAGCAAAGTTAGAAAAAGAAGTATTTAGTTGACTGTACAGAGAAAAGAACAATCCTATGTTGAACAACATTGACAATGTGAAAACATAACATGGATTGATGGAAACCAGCAGAGTTGGTATTAAGAGCTCAGTGGCAGATGTGGTCCACAGCAATTGGTCATCATGTCTCTAGTGACAGTGTCAGATGAGGTCTTTGAGACACACTGACACCAAGGCCAGTGAAAACGGACTTCCCTGCTTTCAAAGCCATGTGCAAAGCAGTTTCCATGTATTTCTTCACATACAACACAGATATAAATTAACATAGTGTATTAATGTCTGTAAACATATTTAAAAAAAAAAACAAAAAACAGTTTAGCTGCAGAAAGCCACATTTCATGTATTTAGCTTGCTAGCAAAATTTACACAACATTTGGGGTCAATACAGTGATTAAAAAGATGTATTTCTTACCTGCCTTCCAGCAGCGGCTTAATACTTTTATGCTGAATTTCAGTCATGTGCGTAAAACCCATGTCACTTATTCCTTTCAGTGTATTCTCACTGACAGTGCCAGCAAGGGAATTAAAAGAATTGTCTTCAAACGCACCTGAAGCGAGGGGGAAAAGTAAAAAATATTCAAACTTATTTCTTCAGTCCTATCTGTCCTCTGAGATTACCCAGTTAAAACTGACCTAGGTGGGAAAAAAAAAAAATCAAAACAAAGGACTTTTTCTTGTTCCTTTCTACCATAAAATCCAAAGACATTGACAAAATACTCTGTATTACTGTATTCCTAGGAATACTACACAGAGCTGCTAATAATGAACATGAATGCACCACTTCACCTGCCAAATTTATTGGTTGTCCTCCTCCATCTTGCTCTTAATTGACTTTTTCCTCTACAGTTAATATGTGTGCATATATATTTTAAAACAGATTTTTCAGTGGCAATTTTAAGACTAACAAAAGTGTGTATATCATGCAAATTTCAAAGAACAGTGAGTAACAGCTCTACAGCTGCCAGTGTCAGGTCTGCTGTATTCAAACACCTGACTTGTAAAGCTAATTTGAAAACTGCAACTTTCTCCGGCAGACAGCGTTAGAACTTGGCTTTTTGCACACCTATGACAAAGGGGATGCAAGATACCTGTTAGACCTAGTGGTAAACTGGGCACTTCATCCTCCTCCTCCTCTTCCACTTCTTTCTCTCCAGGATCCTGCTCATCTTCATGCTCTACCTCCACAGATTCATCTTCCTCAGTTTTTGCTTTTTTAGTTTCTGTATCTAGAGAGTTATTTTACAAAAGACAAGTCAGTTAGAGGTACAAAGGACATGTTCATCAATAAAATTATCCTTAAACAAGTTACAAAAGTCTTTCCTATCTGTAAAGCAGACACTGAGTTTCCAACACAGCCTGTGCTCAGGACAGGCAGAACGTTCATGTCTCTGTTCCATTTTAAGTACCTGAATCCTCTGAGCATGAACATAACCACGACAAAGATCAAATACAAAAAAGATACAAGCTTCAAATATATATAAGTGGGGGTGGGTCTGTTCAACCAAGGAACAAGTGACAGGGCAGGAGGAAATGGCCTCCGGTTGCCCCAGGGGAGGTTTAGATTGGATCTGAGGAAAAAATTCTCCACCCAAAGGGCAGTCAAGCATTGGAACAGGCTGCCCAGGGAGGTGGTTGGAGTCACCTTCCCTGGTGAGATTTAACAGACAGGTAGATGAGGTGCTGAGGGACATGGGTTAGAGGTAGAATTGGCAGTGTTGGGTTAATGGTTGGACTTCATGATCATCTTAAAGATCTTTTCCAACCACTGTGATTCTATGTGTATCTGTATGTATATATGTAAAAATATATATAAAAATCTAGCAATATTTGCGGGATGCATTTTTTGGGGTAGTTTCCCAGTCAGATGTGGCCAAAGGCTGGATGCATTGCTAAGAAGGTGTACTCTGTGGACATTCAAGTACAGAAAGCACTCCTCTGTCAAAGCTCTACTTTGAAAGACAGTCTGTGTATTTGCATAATAAACAAGCCAAACATCCAGACTTCATGTTACAAACCAGAATCCTACGGAACAATTAAATTGGTTGCTACCAGTATAGTACATATTAAAGTTCAAATATTAGTGCTGGAATAAGAAAACAGGTAATACTGAAGCCCTCCAGGGCTTTAGCACGCACACCAGACCCACAGCCCACACTCCTCACGCCGCCCAGCCCACAAATCCCCTCCCGCAGGGCACAAAGCGAAAGCGGGGGCTTTCTGGGGTCTCCAGGAATAACTCAGCCCTGGCAGACAAGCTGTGTCTGTTCTGATAACGCACCATCTCCCGCATTAGCCGCTGCTTTCCTCTTCTTCTTCTTCTTCCTCTTCTTCT
>NW_010333296.1:4857-11076 GCF_000700745.2 Antrostomus carolinensis | reverse complement strand
ATCCACTGCTTTGCCATCATCTAGCCACCATCATCTAGCTAGAATCTTCTTAGCTGTAGTAAAACCCATTATACATGAAAACAATAAATGTATTTGTGAGAACCTGTATCCTACAGCAGCTACTTCCTAGTTTTCTTCAAGTTCAGCTGGTCTACAGGTACTTTTTTAGTTTCTCATATGTTGAAAGGTTTGTCTGAGTGATATCACACAGATTTACAGACAGAAATATAAGAAAATTATAATTAGAATCTTTATAATACCAACTTTGGTATAGGAAGGTGGTGTTAGAAATAATACACTGAAAAAGACACTCCACTAACAAATGTGGAATCACTAAAATAAATCCAACAGTTTAAAAGTTACCGAGAGGATTGGTGGCAAAACAGTTTATGTTTATGCAAGACATACAGAAATTCAATGCTGATTTCAAAGCCATATTTGTAATTTAGTGTCACTTCTAATGGTGCAACAGTTATTTTCAAGTTAATGAGGCATCTAATGGCACACAGTTGATTTTAATTCCTATGATCTAAATTTAAAAACTTTTTGTTAATAAACGTGAGATGTGACTTTAAATCTAAACAAGGAGCAGATGAACTAAAGTTGTTGCATTTGCATTTACATTACTGTTTTTCTAGACAAAATTATGTCAGTTTTCTTTTTAATGTCCACAAACTGCATCAGTGACTAATGAATGTGAGGTTTGTTTTCAGTGCCTTTATATTATGTGTGCGATCTTGACATAGTAATTTCTTCAAGATAAACTGTTATTTAAATTATAATTACAGAGGAGAATAAACAAAAATGTGTTCCTACACACAGCATGTTGAGTATAGACTTCCAAATCACAACAGCTTGTTTTGCTTGCGATGTATCTTTTTATTCTGAGACTAGAGGGGTTATAAAGCAGTAGAGACATTGACAGCTGTCTTTATAAAGGTGTTGTAAATATCTACATTCAGATTACAAACTTCATTTCATTGTTTTTAAATGCCAGGTTTTTCTAGACTTAACAAAGGAATAGTCTTTGAGTATGCATACTGTGAAACTCCTACTGTTTAGCAGCCTGGACATCAAACTGAAAAATAACCAATTATTGAGATATTTTTTTTACCCATATGATTTATACTCCATGCTGGTATGGAGTAACTGAAAGAGAAGAACATGAAACCTTACAATTTAATTTTTGCAGTGAATGTTAGCACTGTTTTAACAGACAGTATCAGTGCTATAAGTATTTTATGTAAAAGGATTATTTCTCCAGGCTTTTAAAAATTACTTATAAGTTTGGGAGCTTTGGTTTGACATGGAAGGTGTCTCTGAGGTGGTAATAATGATTTTCTCCTTGCCTTTAAGGAAAGACTATGCCTTTTATTGTTGAAGGATTTGTTTTTCTCTTAGTATGTGTTCTCTTGCTCTGAACTCTGCAGTTTTATATCCAAACATTTTCCTTTTCAAAATCTTTTTTTTAAAGCATGTTCTGTGCAGGTGACCTAACAAGATTCACTTTTTCCTTAGCTTTTGGCGAAACCTTTAACCCTTCAGGACCAACGGCAACAAAGTCTAGCAATGCAGCTTTTGAAGGTTGTTCTAAATTGTCTTAATTTTGATTTCATTGGGAATTCAGCTGATGAATCTGCAGATGATCTATGCACTGTGCAGATTCCAACAAACTGGAGAACAAGTAAGAAAGGATCATAACTGTTAGTAGTCTGAAGTCTATACCTAGTGGAATGTGTAACTTCTTTTGTCATGATACTTGCAAATATCAAATAATTTCTAATGTGGAGTAGAGTTTTTTGATAGTGGTAAACCCCTTCTGCTATTTCTCTCACACTTTTCCTATTGTTATTTTTACAGCTAGAAATAGTAAGTGTATTCTATAACATATATATTTACAGTAAATCAAATTATTCTAATTAGACACTGAATAAATAATATTCTCATCCGTGGCATATGAACACCTTGAAGAGGTGCAGCATTTGTAGCATGTCTGTTTTCTCTTGTCTTCTTCCTGATGAGAAAACGGTGTGAAATTTTTTAGTGTGCTTGTTTGCTCTAGTATGTGAGCTTATTAATGAAGGCAGCAGAAGGTTTGCGTCTTGGTTCTTAGACTCTAGAGGTTTGACTTCCTGGGTTTATACAGTACAGATGGCAGTCTAGTATAAATATGTCCAAGCTAGCTTTAATGAAATTACCTTGGGTAATGGACATGGTTTAGCACTAGCAGCGTGGAGCTCCTTGTAGGCTAATATATCCTGCTTCTTGGCAAAATAAATGAGCTTGATTGGAAGGCTGTTATGTCTAGCTAAAGCAGCTACACAGTTTCCCGCACCCAAAATGAGAGGTTTAAATCTGACTTACCTGTATAGCATGACGCTGTAGTGTTTGCTATTCCTCCTTATTTCAATGATACTGTTCTTCATCAGTTTCCACGTGTAACTCTGTTCCTTCTCCATTAATGTACAGTAGCCTCTAATCACAGTGTGAGGGATGCAGAACAACAATATATGGCAAGCAGGGGAATACTGACAAAAGTCTGAATTTGGGCAAGTGACAGTAATTTCCCAAGACCCCCTAGGAAGGAGAAGAGGATAGGTTTTCCCAAGATTTTAGTTCAGATACTTTAAATAGTTCATGGAGAGATCTCGATTTGGTCATTAAACACAAAGAGAGCCTAAGGAAATTAACCTCTGTTATGTGATGCTTTGTTTTACACAAGTCTTCATATAAAAAAAAAATGTTTATAAATAGAACAAGTTCGAAAAGTTACTTAATTTATGGGATTAATTAATTATAATTACTGGTGAATTTTTTCTACCCTGTTGTTATACCTTCATAAAATAGGATAATGTTATCATTCATTTGATGTGTGGTAAAGTGTTTAAAGTATTTTTTTCTTTTTATCAGGATAGTTTGTGAAACTGTTGTTAAAAACTTGCCTTTGTTTAAATACAGACTAAACTAATCCTTAGTATCTGAAAACTGTCTTGTCTCAGTGCACTACTGTAGTAATCTGAAGAAATCAGTTTACCTACATGTATTACAGAATAGCGTTCTGTAAGCAGCTGACAAGGTATTGCATCATCTGCAGTTTAAGAGAAGTATTATTTATGAGCTATAGGATATATTAAATGTAATAAAAATATAATAGTGCTTTTTAATATTGTACACTGATTTAATTAATGCATCTATTCATAATTTATTCTCAACAACAGTGATATCTCACTCTTACTGTTTTCGTTAAAAAGATTATTCTATTAAAATAAAGATACTTAATTATTGCTTGTAGAGAGTGATAAACCTGCATTATCTTTTTCCGTAGTATTCCTGGAGCCAGAGACCTTGGACCTGTTTTTTGATTTGTATCATTCCCTTCCACCAATGCTGTCTCAGTTAGTAAGTGACATGTAGTGATTTACACTGAAGTGATTTTGGAAAATAGTCTTTTTACATTTATACTTTGTCCAATAGACTCTATTTTGTTCTTTGTGTTAGCATGTTACGAGTCCCCTGGCTCAGTGCCCAGTGACGATGTCTTTTCATTGAACTTCAGTCCAAGTTTTCATTTCTGAATCTGAAAGCATTGAAATCCTTCCTCCCCCAATTCAGCACTGCTCAGACATCAAACATCCACCTAATTATTTTGATTAATTCAGAAGCTGTTGTAAAAGAGAATTTTAAAACAGAGCCATATTTGTGTTCAATGATCTTATAAAAAATAATTTTCAGCCACAGAATGTATTACAGACAGCAGTAGGTTGGATTGCTCCAAACATATAAAGATTATTATTATGACAGTTTAAATATTTAAAATCTTACAGTACTTTTTTTTTTTTCAGGCACTTTCTTGTTTAGTTCAGTTTGCTTCTGCAAGGAGATCTTTATTCAGCAATCCAGAACGTGCCAAATATCTTGGTAGTCTAATCAAAGGAGTGAAACAAATACTTGAAAATCCGCAGGTATCTTTATTTTTCATTTTATTTATTTCAAATGCTATAAGAGCTGTGGATTTGTTTTTCCAGTTACAGTCTTCATTAATTTACTGAATCTGTCAAAACCACTTTCAGACAGACATGTTTTTGCTTTGATTTTCTGTTCAAAACAAAACAAAACCCTTATGCAAATAAAATGGTCACCCAAGTAGCAATAGTGCTCATAAAATTTCTATTAGATTAAGCTGTTAACTTTTAAAAATTTGCTTCTTCAAATTTAGGGTTTATCTGATCCGGGTAATTACCATGAATTCTGTCGATTTTTGGCTCGGCTAAAGACAAACTATCAACTAGGAGAGCTAGTAATGGTGAAAGATTACCCAGAAGTCATCCAGCTTATAGCAAATTTTACTATTACTAGCTTACAGGTAAGAATATATGCAGAAGTGTTCTATTTTCTTCAGCTCTTGAATGACAAAGAGGACTGATCCTGTTTCTCTGTGTTGGTGATTTTTTTGAAGAGGTGGTGAGGCTTCTCTTTACATAAAAATGTATTTTTTCAGTAACTCAGATTTTTCAGTTCTCTAGCACTTGTTCCCACTCTTCTTATGAAGTTTTGTAACGGGAGCAGATTTAAAGAAGAAAATGACAACTGAAGTAGGAGATAGATGGATGTTAATCCTCCAGCCTTAGTCCTCACCATCAAAAAAAACCCCAAAAACCCAACAAACTAAACCCTTTATCCAATCCTAAAATACTTACACCTGTGCTCCCATGTAAACTTTCAAGTACCTACACTGACTAGGTTCCTGAGTTCTACTTTTGTGCATATATATATATCTATATGTATGTACAGACATACACACAATTACCTATATGCTGAGCAGCTAAGTGCAAAGTTCTCATCTGAGCTGGATTTAGAAGCCACATACAATAATGTCTAAATTTTTGAGGGACCCACATGTGTATGAGAAAGACACCTACCAAAGGATCAAGATTCTTACAGTGTTAAAAATTTCAGTTATTTTTGAAACACACAAAGATAACGGTGTGCACACCATTTGAGTAATAGTACAATTGTTATTTTAGCATTTCGTCCAGAGTCTTTCTCTGGTCTTCAGAATAACAGGTGAAGATAGTGACCTTTAGAAGATTTTGACCTTTGAATTCCTTAGTTGCCAATGGCAACTCTATAAGCTTGGAAGGGAAAAGAAAGTTGAGATATGTTTTTGTTCTTTACATATCCTTTTAGGTGGCTCTAGACAGCTTCCCACTCAACGCTTAGGATTTTTGAATGGCTCTTTTATCTCACTTAAATCTCATCATGCACTGTGTAAGAATCTAGGCCTGTCTCTGAGTTTCAAATAATGGATTTCACTTGAAGGAGGCGAGAGTGCCTACAAGTAATTCTGGATTTAATCTATATTGTGTGCCATAATATGTCTCAGTTCTGACTGGGTCCTTCAGTAGTTACGTGAATTAATAAGACTAGTTAAGATAAAAGCATCATGTTTCAGAACTAAAATTTCACAGTGGGATGCTTTAACAGAGGTATGTTTTGTTTTCTTATAGCACTGGGAGTTTGCTCCAAACAGTGTTCATTATTTGCTAACTCTGTGGCAAAGAATGGTAGCATCTGTACCTTTTGTGAAAACGGCAGAACCTCACCTCTTAGATACATATGCACCTGAGATAACAAAAGCTTATATTACTTCTAGACTGGAATGTGTTCCTGTAGTTATAAGGTAAACTTGTAATTACAACTTTAAAACTGTAATATGGAATGTCTGATTTCTGATTTGTTGGCATATTATATTTTGGTAATGTTTAAAATCTCAGTACACTGGTTCTGATTACCATGGCAATTTCTTTAGATTATCTTAATTGGCTGGTATAATTTTACTCCTTTTGCTTATTAAATCCAGGCCAAAATCAAATGTAAATTCTAATTGTTTTTCCTCTTATGGTACTTTGTGTTTTGAAAAAACCCTATTTCTACTCCCCATTTTTTTTTAAAGACTCTAAATTAGCTATATGGTTCAGCTGTGACATGTTTTCTTGATGAGTCACTTCCTAGGACTATAGAGGATAGAGTAATGAGGGAAAGCAGAATGAAATGCATGGTCAAGAAAGCCTGTGATCGAATAGAACAAGCTAGAGAGTGGCGAGATTGAATCTGGCCAATTTAAAATTTCTTAGTCTACATCTTCATTTTAATAATTTAAGTAAATGACCTTATAGTCCACACTATAAGCAAATAAGAAAAAAATGTTTAGATTGCTGA
>NW_010333296.1:2096-4821 GCF_000700745.2 Antrostomus carolinensis | reverse complement strand
GTAGGATCTCCTGTCAGTCTATGGGACTGCAGAACAAGCTACACCTGCTTTTCCTTTTCAATTTTACATAACTGAGATGATGTAATTTGTTCCGTTTGTGTGAGGAAGTGCATTCAACTTCACCGTTTTTGTCCTTTTGTCTCAGTTTAGACAAAATCTTATTTCTGCAAATCATGTAATCTGTCATTTTACTGTTTAGTGACTAAACTATTTGCCTTATGTTATCTCCATAGATATGTTAAAGGCTGACTTCCTAGTGGTTCAGAATTGTGAGCTTCTCTATCATTGTCTCAGGAACAAGAATTAATAGTACCTAGGGGAGGTTCCAGTGCTAGGACAGGGAAAGACAAGCAGCTGATTGCAGGTGCAGTCAGTTTTTCTGGGCTTTCTCTGAATGAACTTACACTTCTTTTGGCATTTTTAAATTATCTTCTCTGTTCATCTTTTATGTAATGAAATTTGTGTTGAACCTTCATATCTCAGCTTTCTTCTCTACTGAGTGGTACATTCCATATCAGCTCCAGAATTAAAGCACTCAGTAGGGCTGAGCTGGATCAAACCAGCTGGCATGAGCAGCTCCATTAAGTGTACTGTTGTCTTCATCAGCATCACCATCAGCACTGAAAATTCAGTTTCTTTGTTTGGCACTGATGAGAGATTCTTCTGGATGTCCTTGTTAGGTTGTGGAGGAGTAAGCTTTCTAATCTGTGAAAAAAGCCAACAGAGAGAAGATGACAACGGTATTGATCTTCTCTTCTGTCAGAGTATTTGATTCTTAAGAGAGTCTTGGTAATGCTGTTGACATGTATCCGTTTTTAGCTCTTAAGTGATTTGTATACCACTATGGTATTGTCTTATTCTCTTATGTGATGAAGATCCTCAGTTGTGGCATTTGTATATCAAATGCAGACTTTAATATCAAACATCCAGACCATTCTTGAGAAACATGAGGTGTCTGGGAGCTGATTTCATAAGACTTCTGTTTGCTCCAAGGAGATTAATTGAAACAAATGCTGTTTTCCGGAATGACCATTTTTCTTACAAACCAGTATATAACATCACCATCCATTCAGGAGGCATCGAGCTGGTCCTTCAGACAGAGAAAGTAGTAGCTTAGAACAATGGAAGGAAAGTCACTTTTGCCCTTTTGAGGGATTTGAATAGCTGTTCTCCCTTTTGACTAAGGTTGAGTGAGGAACTAATTCTTCTTCAAAGAGTCTCCAAGAGAATACTTTTCTACAAACTAGGAGAACTTTTATTTTGGATATTTGTAAATAACTGAGAAGAGGTCTGTTTCAGCCCATCTTGAACATTAGGATTTTCAGCCACTGTAAATCATTTGAAGTTCGGATGTCAGCACTGATACTTCTGTTAGCTTTTTGGCTATTATCTTTATCTGTAGATTGTCTGTTGCCTGTGCAACAAAAGGGTAACCTTCTGATGAATAAACCTTTCCTACTGTGATTTGTGTAATGAGTATAGTTGCACTTTACGGCAAGAGCTATTGGTCTCTTTGTTATAGGCATTCCATAGGGTCACAGCTTATTTACAGCAGAATAAAATAAAGATTTATAAAGCAAATGCATGGAATTTTACAGAAGCTTACTTGTTGGCTTTGGTATCGTGGTATTTTGCTTAGTTTGATGAATATGCAAAATCCATTTCTGCTACGTATTCCATTCTTCCATCATCTGCTGAGAAAGATGCTGCTTATTAATTTTCTATTCAGGAACAGTGGACCTTAGTTTTCAGGATTTACCTTTCTGTGTTCATACTGCCAACTTCATTGCCCCTCCTCTTTGCTTTTTAAAATACATGTTAAGGGGAAGCCACAGATGGAAGACTGTTCTGTGTTTGTGTGGATGTGTATGGGTATGTATGTAAATAAAATGAGATCTTATGTCGGTCTGTTGTATTCACCAGCTGCTAAGGCCTTTGTGGTTAAACAGTTCAGTGACAGTGGTTTAAGATCTGGGTAGGAGAACAATATCAGCTTTTAAGCAATAGCTAAGTGGTTACTTTTTCTTTCTATTCCAGAGATGGCTTAGAAGATCCACTGGATGATACAGCTACAGTTTTCCAACAGCTGGAGCAACTGTGCACAGTTAGCAGGTGTGAATACGAAAAGACCTGTACACTTCTTGTACAGCTGTTTGACCAAAATGCACAAAACTACCAAAAACTATTGCAGTCTTCTAGTAGGAATCCATTAGAAATCACAGTTCAGGAAGGTTAGTATTAAATTTAATATTTAGACTGTGTTATGTGCCAATATCCATATGCTTGCATATGAAAGAGTGGTGATCTTATGGCAGATATACCTAGACCTTTTCTCAAACTAGGAGTTAATGATCCAAGTCACCTTGCACCACATTTTCACTAGTTCTTCCTATATTAAATAGGATACATTGGCAGTTCATGTGTTTGTTTTAACATCTTTACAGTATAGGCACGAGAGCTGTAAAAACTTTTAATTTCTGAAAATCAACGTTTTAGTGCCTCAGGTGCCCTCACGGGAACCAGCTGCAACTTCATGAATATTTTTTGAAAATGAAAATATTAACTTTCATTCTTTTTGCATTTATCTGTCTGTCAAAATTAACGCAACATTAAAAATCTTAATTTATTTTCTACAGCTCTGTTAAGATGAATTACCTAATTTCCAAGAAACTCAAGTTATTTATTGTAGTGTAAGTTGTAAAAATAATAAATACTTCCCCCCCCC
>NW_010333296.1:0-2082 GCF_000700745.2 Antrostomus carolinensis | reverse complement strand
CTATTGTGGTCCTTTCTGTATCTCACTTAAATTGTCTTTATAACTACTGGCTCTTTCCTAATATAGTTGTCTTATGGCTGTTGCATCTTTACATGGATAAATGGTGTTGTTTTGAAAAGGTGAGACAGGTTACTGCATAATACAGCTATTTCTTTGCATGCTATTAAATGTTTGTGATTTATTTTGCCGTTCTTTTGTTGATGGTTTGAATACGCTGATTTTCTTCTATGTAGGAGCCATTTTGTCACTAATTTATATAAGACCTCCTACATAAATTTTATTAATTCCACTTTTTTCCATGCATCTATCAACTTTTATTTGGGAGAACTTTCATTAATGACCTGACTTCATTGACCAGCTGTAGTCTGAATTTATACTCCATTCTCCAGTCATGGGGAGGGCCAAAGGGAAACAGTCAGCTGGAGTCTTTCAGTGTCAGTGCTCTGAGAATTGCCATTATACATTAGAAAACATCTGATGCAGTTTCAATATTGTGTTTCTTTTCTAGAAACTAAACGTTTGTGCTCATATTGAACAAGAACTGTTGTATCCCCTAGATATACATAGTTAAATTTAGATGTTTAATGGCTTTTAATGTTACAAAATAAGTTAATGTAATATTAAGATCTCATTTTATTATACTATCTTGCTCTCTGTATCAGTAGTGATGCGGTCATGGTTTACTAAAACAATAATCCCCAAGAAACAGGTCATTAACAGTAGTTAATGATTACTTGTGATCTGTGGTAATGACTGATTTCTTTGGGATTATTGCTGTTGTAAACCATAATTACAGATTATTACAGCAATAATTATTTTCTAAAAGAAAAGATGTTGTCTGCCTCAGTAATTGCAAAAGCAAATGCACTGAAAATTTTAAATAGTGAAGGTATAAACGAGGGAAAGAAGTCATACCTATTAATTTGTATTGTGCTAAAAGAACAGGGCTATCATCAGAAAAATAACTATGTAGTTTAAAATGAGCTTCTGGAATTTGTAAAAAGGAAGACAGGTTTTTATTTTGAAAAAGGTTATTGGCCAAAGTGGTGACTTTGAACCAGTGAGCACCACTTCACAGTTGCTTTTTGATACCATCTTCAAATGGCCATTCTTTAGTAGCTGTTCACGCTAAATTCATTTGAGCAATATGTGTTCTCCTAGACACTTCAGCTCCTTGGTGTTTTGCTAATGATGGTGCAATCTCTTAGTGTCCTAAATTAACAGCTGTTTGTACTGCAATGTGTAGTGTGTCTGATGGGGTTTTCCTTGGAAGTGTCCTGTTTGTGAAGAAGCACAGGTCTTGAAACAGGGAAATATGTGGGTTGTTGGACAGCTGACATTGTCCTTCCAGATTATTAGGAATGGAACAGGAACAATGTGAAAAGATATTTAGAAGTCTTCCTCATATAAATTGTCTCAAAGGTCAACACTTGTTCCTTGTCACAAAGTGTTTTCTGTTACAGATCTCAGACTGTATTACATATTTGTGAGGGGTTTTTAAAAATAAGACAGATTTAAAATAAACCTGAATGCTTTCCTGTACCTGTGTTGAAATCATCTGCATGTTATTCCATTTTCTGCATTATCTTTTTGTGTATATTTGATCTCAGCATTTTTTTAATGTAACTACAGAACTATTAATCATTCCTGGTTGAAGTAGCTTAGGAAGTAGAGCATTCAGTGATGTCTGAGTTCTGGGTTTTTCAAAATAAAACAATGCAGAACATGGGGGAAATTAAGTGAAGTTTAATGTTATGTAAATGAAGACTAGTTTATCAGAGATTTGAAACAAACGTGAAGTAGAACTTAAAGACTTTTGGTAGATACTGTGCATGTCCTGATATGTACATAGGAATATCCAAAATGTTGTTGGACAGTCATAACATCACCTCATTTCTTTATCTGTATTTTATCCTTTATGTTAAACTTCAAAATGTGTTTGGAAGTCACTTTATTCATCAGGGTGTTGTCTTCACTCTTGTAAGTTACGCTATCATCACTTGGTAAAATCCTAGTAATGAGGGCAAGACATCTTCTAGTTTATGTAAATGTCTCATAGAATCATAGAATGGTTAGGATTGG
>NW_010333295.1:0-6411 GCF_000700745.2 Antrostomus carolinensis | reverse complement strand
TATATAAATTATTATATATAAATATTATATATAAAACGGTGACAGACTCTGTGTGTTGTTAATACATTTTCATCATACAGTGCTCTTTCATGTTTCCTATCCCTCAGCATTTAGCTGTAGCCATTTGTGAGCATCTAGTGTACATTATTTTCTAGTAGACTAACCACTAACTCTTCTTTATTGTAGGTTCCAGTGCTGGAGCTGGGAGTGGGGAGTTTCATGTGTACCGACATCTTCGTCGGCGAGAGTACCAGAGGCAAGATTTCATGGATGCCATGGCTGAGAAGGTCAGCAGGACTCTGTAATTTCCCCCCTCTCCCGATTATTTGATGCTCATTGCAAATCTTTTTTTCTTTTAAAGTCATGTACGAGCAATTCTGTTCCAAACCACCCCATATCAGAGGA
Organism: Antrostomus carolinensis; assembly: GCF_000700745.2. Taxonomy (NCBI): domain Eukaryota; kingdom Metazoa; phylum Chordata; class Aves; order Caprimulgiformes; family Caprimulgidae; genus Antrostomus; species Antrostomus carolinensis. Next base: position 6,006 of record NW_010333295.1, on the reverse strand, counting down.
AAACTGTAGGAGTGTGTGGCATGTGGTGTCTTTGTCTTTGAAACATTCAGTGCTGTGTGTCAGATGTGCTCCATCTTCTCTGTTCACTGGGGTTCTACCACACAGTAAGACCACACCTGAATGTGTGTGTTCTCAGGTTGGTTTGAAAATGCTTTAAAAACTAGAATCCCCAATATCACTGTGTTGCACAGACAGAATCAAAGCAAGTGCCTGTGCACAGAGTCCTTCTTTTACTGGTTGAGTAGAATAGCACCTCTTTCAGAGAGCATTACTGTTACACTCCATCTTGGCCAAGATGAGTCCTTTGATCTGTATGTTAATGTCTATGTCTCAAATTATTCTCTTGTTTTTACTGAAACATTCTTTAGGGCAGAAGCCAAACCTCCTTCATCTGTTTTGTTGAGGATTCGTCCCTCTAAAGGCTTCAATACAGAACTCATCCCTAGGAATATGGCTTTGATATAAAGAAGCCAGACAAAATCTGACAAAGCTCCCTTCTGTATTTTGCTAAAAAACTTCTCCCTAAGAGGACGTGACTTTTAAAATAAGTATTTTAATTTAGATTGTGACCAAAGTATGTGATCAATTACAGCAAAGACTAGATGAGGAATTCCAGAAGAAACTGGAGAGGAATAAGATGATGGCAGAAGAACAAACAGCAAAACGCAGAAGGAAGCGGTAAGGGCAGATTGTTCCCAGGAGGCTTGACATGGAAACCCTCATGCCCCGTGCCCCATCTGTAGCTGCATGCTTTGGATAAACACTATCATTCTGTGTCTGCATCTATCAGCTGAGAAGTCTGGCTGTGGAAATTAATTTTGTTAATGTCACTGGTTTCTAAAGGTAGCTGGAAATTTGACAGGCTTTGCTGGCATGGTTTATTTTCCTTGCCATTGCTAGCAGGATAACTTGACTAGTTGAGCAGCTTTTGCTGGCACTGCGGTGTTGATTGCAACACGCCTTACTGTGTATTTGTTATAACAATGTCAGGAAAGGTTTGTGTGTACATCTGGCTTAAATAAATACCTGAAACAGCTGACACCAAGCTTAAGTGCAAAAATGGGTGGTGCTTAATGGGTACAGGTACGGATTCGGACTAGCAGAGCGTGGTGGGGCCTGATGCTGTCCTCCATACACTGTCAGTGTGACTAGTCCAGTTCAGTCTGTGAATACTGAAGGGCCACTGATGGGTGCAGCATTGTTAAAATCAGTAGCTATTTCTGCCTTGTTGAAATATCTGCCAGGTCAAGACAGGAAAAATTAAAAAATATTAAATCCATCCTTCTCTTAAGTTTTAGACAAAGTGAAAAGAGTTAAAAGATTGATGCTCTCGGGAAATAGTCTAGGCATTGTAATGCAGTGGTACAAGAATTTAAATTCCACAGTCTCTGCCCACCATACCTTTCAGAAATAGCAGTGTATTGTGGCTTGGCTTTTTCAGAGGGTCTGAGCCTGAGCAGCCGCTTTCTTGCTTCTTTGAGAATGAGGGTTTAGCATCTTGTAGCCGAGAGTCGCTGCTGAAAGGCCTGTGCACAGTGACTCACCGGTGTATTAGCACAAAAGTGCACAACACAAACACTGTTGCCCTTTTACTTTAATTTAGTGTGGTCCAACAGATGGCCAGCAAGTCAGATCTGGCCTGCTGCCTTTTCCCTGGCTGAGATGGTGAACAACTGTTCAAACAGCAAATGCTGCCTAAACACTCCCAACACCTCCTTGTTCCCCTTCTATAGTCTAATGGTGCGTAGGCACCGAGCAGCTTTGCCCTGTCGGAGCCCTTCTAACTTCCCTCACCATCCTTTCTATTCTGTCCTGACCTATCAGGTACAGTACTTGGCTCTTTGTTTCAAGAGAATTCATTTATGGTGTTGAGAGTGGAGCATGAATCCAGGTTGCCTTGCCCTGCCCCTGCCCTTATACTGCCTGGTTACCTTTGCTAGGCAAGCAGAACTGGGTCCTATGAACTGAAATTCCCTCTTACTCATAGCGTTGCTCCTTGGGCCCCACATATTAATGAAGTAAGACAAAGATGAAGGTCAAAGCATACTGCATTTTTTTTTTTTTTTCAATTAAAGTATATATTACTGATGACTTAATTTTTTTTTCCCCCCGTGTTCAGTTCCATCCGTCTGGATTTTGACACCATTTTCTCTTTCTGTTTATTAGACTAGGGAGCGAAAATTTGAGGCGGTTTCATCATTGTTCTTTCTCTGTTCTTGGAGACTCTTGTATATCATACAGTTTCAGTTGCAGTGGCATCAAAAAAATTCCATTAGACTGAAAAGAACATAGAAGAGTTTCTATTGATCATCTGTCTTAAGTTTTTTCTTGCTGAATTTTCAGTTGAGCCCAAATTTAAATTGAACTTCTCTTCTGAAGTTTGCTTTTCCAAGATGTCTGTAATATGTCCATTATCAGTATATGAATATGCAGAAGCTTTACAATGTTGAATTTGCAAAAGAATCTTTTTTTCTTTACTTTATAGCCAGAAGTTAAAAGAGAAGAAACTGCAAGCTAAGAAAAATAAACTTGAACAAAAGAAGCAGGAAAAAGGTCAGTGAAATTTAGTTTTTTTTTTCTCAAGAGTTAGTTCTGTTCCCTAACTGAAGCCTGGAAGGGTTTGTTCCACCCCCTGCCCCAAGCATTCTCAACACATGGATAGGAAGACTGAGCCTTAAGCTTGTTATTTTAGCTAATGTTTCAAAAGTCCTCTTTGAAAGCCATCTATGCTGAGATTTAATCTTACAAATAACTTGTCTGTTTGTGAATATTTTCCCTTTATTAGGGGAAGCTTTGGACAGCAAACATTGGAATCCGAGTTTCTTGATTGCGGATGTTTTGCCCCAGCTACTCTGACAAACTGCAGATTTAGAACATCTTCTGCTAAAAAAAAGCAGGATTGTTAAGGGCTGTTCTTCAATATATTTTGAATGTGTAAGGGAAAACAAGTGGAAAAAATGCACACCTTGGAGAGCAAGAAACTGAGTTATGATTTTGTGTGTAAGAAATCAACCACCTGGTGGCATCTGTTCTACACAACTATTTTATTTTGCATAGAGATAAAAGTGAAAGACCTGAGTGCCTCTGTTCTTCTGCAGACTTGAAAATTAACCTTCAGTAATGCCAGTCTAACTGCTAGCTCAAACTTCTGAATACTCGTTGCTTCCTTTCAGTGTGTATATTTTAGCTTAAATAACTGTCCTTTGTGGATTAGCACACTAACTCTGCAGTAATTCTTATTCTTAGTTACAACAGGTTCTGATAATTCTGCTAGAACAGTGACTTGTCTGATAGTTCTGCCTTATTTCTGCTTTGCTTTTCAGAATTGGATGTGTTTCAGCTGAATAACTGCCAGCCTCCCGTGTAAACATGGGAGGACAAATTAATCATTAGGTCAATTTTACTTGTGACAGCAAATGAATGTAGCAGCGGGGTTTTTCTGGTGCTTTGTTTTGTTGGGATTTTTTTTGGGGGGGGGGTTTTAAAGCTACTCGTTTATGAATTCTGACTGGGAGGAGAATTTAAGCATGAGTCAACATTTTTGTCAACTTTAAGTGAACAAAACAGAATACCCATCCCTTTAGGGAGTGGCTGAGAGAGAAGGGAGCTGGATCAGGGACTGGCACTGTGGCATGGGCCTGCCATGTGCCAGTTGTTGGGCTGGAGTGTTTTTGTTCAGCACAAGTAAGTCATCTTCTGGATGCCAGAATCCAAACTCCCCTGTCTTTAGAACCATTCTTAGCTCTTTACAAATTGTGGTTCTCTATTTAAAATAATAATAACCATTTAAAAATCAGTGGAGATACAAGCCACTGATAAGCCATCTTTAGTCTACTGAGAAAAGGCTTGTCTATTTCTAGTTTTGTGTGTGCCCTGGGTTGAGTTCTGAGAGGGTTTTTCCAGATCAATTGAAGTGTATTTGTTGGATGCAGCAGGCAAGCATTTATCTTCCTTTTTGAATTAATAAATAAAACCTCTGAATTTCCATCTTTCATCTTCGTTGTAGTAAAAAACATTAAGAATAAGGTTGGTGCTAAATAAGGTCAGCTGTTAAAGTTGCATTATTGTACAGACCCCTAATAAGAAATGAAAGTACAGAACATCACCACGCGGTGGCATCAGACCATTAATCCTAAATCCTGCGTGTAACTGGTGAGAGCAGGAGCTGAGTGTGACTTGGCCTGAGAAACAGTAAACATACAAGAGCTGCTGGGGGCAGAGGAAGGGCTGTTAGATTCAGGTCCCACTTTATGCTGTACCTAATTTCATTATCCATTATTTAATTTCTAGTAGATGTTTTCTGGGGTTTTTTTTAGCAGGCTTCAAGAGTTTTCTATGACCTTTGTTAATCTTACACATATCGTAAAAAGTTCCTGCGCTTGCAGTATGCCAGTCTGTAAAAGTTCATGGCACCTTGTGGAGTTTCTGTAAATTTGGATAGATGTAGAAATCTGCTGAGTCTTTTCCGTGGTTTCCCAGTGCCTGCATTCTGTTACCCTACTCTGTGATACTTGAAAGCTCAGGCCAACATGCAGAGGTGAGTTTAGGAATGAGATAATCCATCACCTCAGCGTTTGACTACCTCTGTTTGCAATAGTGTTCCATAGCAGGTGGAGTTGTTAATGATGGACTTGGCACAGTGGTAACCTTGGAGGTAAGGGAATATTTCTCCAAGGGAGAATTTGATATTCTGGGCTCTGCATTGCTCAGTAGAATTAATATAACCTGATACATGTTTCTTTAGTATCTGGGACTACTTTGTTGTGAGATATTTAACAAGGATGACACATGGGAGTATGTTATCCATTGGTACTAATTAGCGTGACCTCATACACGTTTCCTTAGCACTTGAGACTGTTTTGTTGTGAAATACTTAACAAGGGAGACATGTGGGAATATGTTAGCAATTCATACTGTTTGTGTTTTTAGAACCTGATCAATCTCAAGAGCAAGCCAGCAGCGAGGATGAAGAAGAGGATAGCAAGGAGGAAGAAGAGAAGGAAGATGATGCTGAAGAGCCAAGTTTTGTGATGGGAAGAGGATGAGGCCTTTCAGGGACAGCTGGAAACACTGCTCATTGCTTTATATTCAGAAGCATGAAAGTCTTTCATCTCAGCCAAGCAGAACCCATTGGCATACGTTATATCTGCTTAACAGTGAATGACCTGCACGTCACAGGCCCAAGAGATATTGATAGAGAAATGCCAGATAAGAGATTCTTTTCTTAATTGCTTGGATAACTGCTGTGCAGTCTGCTCTAAGTTTGCTCTAAAGAGTCAGCCATAAGTCTCTGTGACCCTAGAGTTCTTTCTGACATGGCCCAGAGTGTTTTTCTGCCTGAAAGCTAAAACATATCCATTAGCTTTTAAGGAAAATATTACTGTGAGGGCTACGTATTCTACTTATGTCGAAGCTGGTAGCAGTGGGAGACATGAATCTAAGGGAATTAAAAGTTTAACCTAAAGTAGAAAAGTGATCTGTAGCCAGACTCTCCTGCACTGTGAGTGTTCTGAATTTGAGGTTTTGTATGGGGTCATCTTTAACCCAAAGAAACCAGTTTATGTTGCTAGACAAGTTCTATAGATTTTTAAGCAGGATCCCTTTTTTATTGCTAAAACTTTCCCTATTACTTTTCTTCCGTGTTTTTTAAACGAATAAAGGGGATGTGTTGGATTGTTCTGTCTTTTTTTTTTTAAGAGGATTTCAGTAAAATAAAGAGATGCTTGCAGTGCTGCAGGAAGGAACAAAAAGACCAAGTGATGTGGTGGACATGAAAATACAGAAACAGGTGTTAGCTGCATTTCATTTACTTTTTGCTTTTGGATTGGAACAATATCTTTTCCAAAAGATTATGTCTGTAAAGTCTCCAAATCCTGTGGCAGAAGGGCTTGGAATGGAATGGTTTTGCTTGTGTTCAGCTTTGTGTAATGATATTTGCCTTTCTGCTTGAGCTCTCTGCTTTGAACTTCGGATTGCCTGGTAGGAATCATAACATCCATATATATA
>NW_010333294.1:12061-42504 GCF_000700745.2 Antrostomus carolinensis | reverse complement strand
ATTTGTCTGTATTCCTCCCAGGTTACCCGTTGCACAAGCTGAATGTCTGCCTTTTTATTTGCTCTCCTCTCAGCATTTTGCAGTGTCTAAGCACATACAAACACACCCAATCCAACGCTATCCCTGGTTAACTGAACAAGTGAGTTGTGTTTTTCTGTTGTGGTGGAATATGGAATATGCAACAATACTGGTGCTGTTTGTATCTCTCGTGGTATAAGTGCAAATGACATTTTTGAAATGTTTTGCAGGGAACACAAGTTCTGCATGTGTAATATGGTAGCATTTAAATACTTGCTTGTGGAAGTATTTTTAAAAGTCAGCTTGTTAGAAATACACAAGGTAATTTGGTTATTTATTTTTTTTGGTGATTTTTCTTGAGGATGGGTAATTTTCAGTTGACTTGTTAATTGACTTTTAACATCTTAATCTTCCTATTCGAGTAAGTTCTTTCTCTTTCCTATGAGAGCTTCTGTTTCATCATTATGATCTTGCTCTTTGGTCCTCTCTGAGTATTCAGTTTGTACAAACTCTAGATTCTTTGTCCAGCCACACTTTCCCAATTGTGCTCCCATTTATTCCATGCCTTGCAGGCTAAGGACAAGAACAGTTGCAACATTAAACAGGAGATTAAATTGCTAACTGTTCTGTTTGACCCCTTATTCTTAGGAAATATCCTCTCAAATAAATCGATTCACAATAGTGAGAAGGACAATGGTTGTTATTTCTGCTCTATTTCTGCTCTATGAGAATTAACACAATATTTTGCCAAATATTGTCTAGGTAAAGATTTTACTCTTCATTTAAATGAGAAGTAGTTTATTTCCTTTTTCAGGCCTGACTGCTTGCTACAGGTTGATTTTAACAGGTTAGCAAAGAGTTGATCTAACTCGATTCCTTGATGCTGATGGACAGATTTATGAGGAGGTATAAAAGGGGTTGACTATCTCATCCCTATTTGTGCCATTAAGCGCAGTATATGTTCTCATCATGTGAGGGGGGGTAAGTTTGCAGGCCCCCCTCCTCATCATGATTGCTTCCTTCAGCCCTGATTTGTGCTTGCAGTATCGAAAAGACAAATCTAGCCTCCACTTCTGCTTTTCCCCCATCTATCCCTGCCCTTCATGTTCCCTCAGGAGGCAGAAGGACCTCTTCCATCAGCCCCAGCTTAGCTTTCCCAGTCTGCTGGTGGAGCAGATTTACCTCCCGCACCAGCAGCAACTTTTTCCCCTCCAGCTTTGTTGGCATTTAGGGTAGAGACAGGTAGAACATATTGAAATAAACTTTTGTCTCACTTTAACAGTAATGTCATGCTACAACCTGTGTATTATATGACCTTATAGCAGCGTCAGATGGAAAACATTCTTTCCACTATGCTTTTTTCTTTTCATATCTAGAAATAAATGAAGCTATATGGTGGAATGAGTTCTTCTTAAGAAGGCTTATCTGTAGATAAGGACTCAATGCATAAATACTTCTTGATTGCTTAAGATAAAGACAGTGCCTTAAAAATAAATTATTTGGAATTTCCTTCCTAGCTTACCTGACAACTTAGCATGAGAGCGTTGGTTGCTAGAACGCACACTTCACGAAGAGGCAGGACAAGCTTCCAACTATGCATGCAGAAAGCATTTGAATTTCAATTAATTCACATATAGCATGAAATAAAAATGTCATGTTTGGAGGAGGGTTATTGTTGTTTATGCAGTTTTGCTTAAGAAGACTTGTGGAATAAATGATTGGCTTGTACTACAGCACAGCATTAGAACAAGAAGTGATTGCATTATTAGCTGACAAGTCATGAGTGGCCTGGATGCTTTAGTTTGCTCCCATGTAAAACTGCTTTGAAGATTAGGGGTCTGTCTGTTGTGTCTCTCATCCTTTTTAACATCATATTCAGGTAGCTGTTACATTACTTGCCCTGTGATAATTCATTGAGCTATCAGCTACAAATATTTGTTCAGCCTAAGGAGGCCAGGCAGGCGTCAGAGAAAAAAGGTCAGATCATGAGAGAGAATATTCTGTGGCCTGAGTTTTTGAGTAAATTAGGATTTTACTTTTGTTCATAAAGGAATTACAGTCAGAGCTGTATCGATTAGTCTGTCTGTGTGCACGTGCTCTTGATTGCTCAGCAGCCAGACTCTTTGATTTTTGGATCTGCATTAGTAACGATGCCCGAAGGGCCAAGTACAGGGTAGTCAGTGCCGCCGAAAGGACCCCTCTGCTGCTGAACATCAGCAGAAACAGATATGCATCCAAGCACACACAGCTTCTAGGTGAAAACATTTGTTGACAGCACAAGGTATAAGGCTGATAAGGGGTTTTCTCATTAAAATGTTGTTGTTTTGTGTTTTGAGCTGAAGAAGTTATTTTTATTCAAAACTGAAACCTGTAAAAAGAACCTGGTCAATTTCTGAGAAAACTTTCATGATAAATTGTTCCAGAAATGTCTGGTTTATCCATCTTGACACTTTTTGATGTGAAAAGTTTTGGGGTTTTTTTTCATTGTAAGCCATACCGAGGGGTGAAATATCACATTTCTAAAACATCCTGAAAAAAGCTTTTAAAAACTAACTTTTTTAATGAATTGAAGGACAGATTTTATGCGACTGTTTTGGAGGAGCAGCCCAAGAGAAGCAGTAGTGTGTAAATATTCATGTGACTGGATTAGCTAAGCTCTAGAGGTCCTGTCCATCCTGAATGATTTTATTATCCTATATGAGGGCAAGGCTTCTTTTCTGCTTCTGTGTGTTCTTGGCTCTTCCTGGAACAGTCTCAAGGAGTGGCTGACCCAAAGTACTGTAACATTATACCGAAGCATCAGATGCTTCAAAGTAAAAGAGCAAGCAAAAGAGCAGGGCAGCAGAAGGGAGAACTCTGTCAAACTTGACTAAGGAAGGGAGGGGATGCTCTGAGACTTGAGGTGTATTATGAGTTAATGACTTTAGGAAGATTCTCATCCATCTGCTTGAGGGCTGAAGTAGCTAGACAAAAGAGATGAGGTGCAGGTATTAAGAGAAGATTTAGCTCTGCAGCTGAACCCTTTGTAAAATGTGAATGAATCAAAAGAGCTGCACTAAATATATTTGAAGATGAAAGAATAACTTTAAAAAAAGAGTGGAAAATAAGAATTGCTATTTGCAGATCAGTTAATTGAGATATAAGTATGGTGTTCAGTTTTTGCATCTAGCATGTACTTTTGATTTGACTAAACCATCCTTACTTATAAAATACGGCAATGCTGTCCCATATTCTGACTGGCTTTCCCATTGACTACACCATGGAATTGTACATGCAGGAATTGCCCAAGGGTCTTCCCCTGCTTGCTGCACCAGCACACTGAAAATAATGTTTAGTTTTGCTTTTTACCTCAGTTTTGAAAAGTCTGTTTGAGGCTTTTGTTTTCACTGATGACCTACGTAATTTAAAATCCCCCAGGTTCCAAACTGATAGGAGTTTGAGACTGTTTGGCTCTTAAGGAACAGGAAAACCACCACTTTTTGTACTGATATGATAGTATTAGTGAAAAATACCTAGAGATTGGTGAATCTCTGACATGCATACTCTCACTTAAACCACTTGTAACTCTTCTTCCCTTTGGGTTAAGTGGTCTCTATATTTTGTTAGGTTAGACTGATTTTTTTAATCACCTATTCAATTGGATGATCTGCCAAGAATACTGTCTTGCCAATCTGTTTGCTCCCCCATGGACAAAAAAAATATTTGTAAAAGTTGAATTTAACAGGGGGGAGGTTGAGAAAATGTTCTTTTTTCCTTGAAGAAAGAATGTGTGAAATTTATCTCCAGAGTTTTCACGTGGAGGAAAATGGGTGTATCCTTTCTAGGTTCAACCTTGAGATGTCCTTTTAAGAGGAGAGTATGTTCTAAAATCCATTGATACTGCTGGCAGCCAAAAACTTAATAAAAAAAGATTTGTTGATTTTTAATTGAACTAAATGCATTGTCCTACACACAAGATATTATTTGAACTTGTAGAAGCAAGGACAATAAATAATGACAGTGATGTTTAATGATATATTAGTAAATTTATGGTGGCACCCACTCCTTGCTAGGCACTTACCACACATTCTCAAATGACAATCAGGTTCTCTGAAGATCTTGTAGTAAAAAAAAAAAAAGACATATGAGCAATCTACTGACAGGATGCCTAATCCAGAAAACTAGCCCTTAGTGGCTTACAGGTATATTTATACATAATGAATTGAGAGTCCGTGTTTGTTAGTTTTTGGAGCCAAGGCATGTAAGCCTTCATTATGAGGGGAAAAAAAAAAGAAAGGTATGAGCAGTAAATTGAGATACACCAAACTGGCCATAATAAAGCCTGTCCAAACTAGTTTTTCCATATATTTGTGTTTCACCTCAGGCTTTGCTTCTGGCATTCAACATCAGCTAGGAAAAGTCTTTGGTCACACTAATTTTTCAAACCTTTTAGTTGGTTGGGCAAATTGAGGAATGGAAAGGAAATCTTCAAAAGCTTGGGTAAAAGCAGTCCTGTAGGAGTTTGTGTTAAATGTATTACCTTTGATTCTTAATTTATCCATGAGCTTTTTTTTTTCTAATACAGAAAATGTCTACAGAGGAGGGTTTCTGTCACAGCAATAGTCAGTTGGGCTGGAGGCTCAAGGTTCAGAGGACAGGGAGAATTCAAGATAAAAGAAGCATTGGGGGATCTTGGCAATTCTCATAGAATAGGAAAGCCATTTTTTCTAATTTACCAAAGTTGTGTGCAAGTGTCTTAATTTGACTTTGCACATAGTATAATATTAAACGTGCTATTTTAAACATGATTTAAAGCCATTCATCAAACTGGGGAAAAAAATGAGCTGAAAATGTGGATTTATAACAATGGCATATAGGACCAAGACTGTGTAGTCTGTAAGACACAAGGAGTACATGCTTTCAAGAGCAGCAGCACTGAAAATACTGGATGAGGATTAAAATACGTCTTTCTGATCTTCTGGTATGTTGCCTGAATAGGTTTATATCCTTTTGAGGCAATGTACTATATTTCTAATAAATCCTGTATAATCTTTGGGTAGTGTCTTAATGATTTCTTTCTTCTAAAACCCATAGGCACTTGTAATGAAAAGAGAAAAGGGACAAGGATCTTCTATTGCTAAAAGACCCACGTGAGAGCTGGGCCCCATGTGCTGCCTCTGCACAGGACCGAGGTGATTCCTGCCCTGAGAGTTTCAGGGATGTTTCAGGTGAAGGCTCCGGTGATACGTCCTTCTACAAGACTGAGTTGTGCTAGCTAAAATGGTCCCTGACCCCAGCAGTTTGGTTTTGTTCCTCACCAGACTTTTCTTTCAAGCCAGTCACTGGCCTGGCTGGGATGTGTGAGGCAATAGGTGTATATTTTATCAACTGGACCAAGCTGGTGGAGCTTGGTTAAGGGCTGGCCACCCAGACTTGTGCTGGCAGAGCCAGGGGGAAGAGCAGGCACCTTCAGGGGCAGACCGAGGTGAGTGACTGAGGGGCAGTGACCTCTTCTTCTGCCTCAGCCTCAGAGCAGCACAGACAGCTGAGTCCAGCAGCACAGAAGGCTGAAGTAACTAGGGCTTCCCCATCTCTCCAGTACAACTCCCTGCCCAGAAGCTCATGGGCAGGAGGCGAAGGCCAGCTCTTGAGTGCGTGCCAGCTTCTTTCCCCCTCTCTACGTGCTGAGGGAGTAGTTGAGGAGGGTCTGGGTGCAGGGTGGGGAGGATCACAGAATCACAGAATGTTAGGGATTGGAAGGGACCTCAAAATATCATCTAGTCCAATCCCCCTGCTGGAACAGGAACACGTAAACGAGCTCACACAGGAATGCATCCAGGTGGGTTTTGAATGTCTCCAGAGAAGGAGACTACACAACCTCTCTGGGCAGCCTATTCCAGTGCTCCGTAACTTTTTCACTCTCAGTGAAAAAGTTTTTCCTTATGTTTGCATGGAACCCCCTATGCTCCAGTTTGCACCCCTTTGTCCTACTGTTGGACATCACTGAGAAGAGCCTGGATCCATCCTCCTGACGTTCGCCCTTTAAATATTTATAAACATGAATGAGGTCACCCCTCTTCTCCAAACTAAAGAGACCCAGCTCCCTCAGCCTTTCCTCAGCAGGGAGATGTTCCACTCCCCTAATCATCTTGGTGGCTCTGTGCTGGACTCTCTCTAAAAGTTCCCTGTCCTTCTTGAACTGTGGGGCCCAGAACTGGACACGATATTCCAGATGTGGCCTCACCAGGGCAGAGTAGAATGGAGTGGGAATGGCCCCCGTGAACCTGATAAAGGGCTACTGCTGATCTTGCTGTCATTCCTGGGGCTGAAGGTTTGCATTTGTGAGCTTTGCCTTGGAACTAATTACAATTAAATGATCTTGACTTTTTTGTTTTTTGGCAGGTTATTGTATGATTGTCCTGATCTTTTCTCTCTGTACTGGCGCACACTAGTGTGACATGCCAGACCTGCCTGCAGCCAGCCTTGTTTCTAGAATTACTTGCCAGAGCTTCTGCTAGTGCTTTATCCTCTGTGCACATCACTGAATGCTCTGCTTTTGCATTGAAGATATATTAGTCTTTGCAATCCTGTGTTGGCCTTCATTTGAGGAGCGGGATGTAAAAGTAGCTGTTTTAATGTCAGTATTTCTACTAAGAGTTCGACTTTCTTAAAAGAAGGCTTCCAAATTCAGCATACTCAAATGTACAGCTTTTGTGGACCTCTGCTACCGCTCCCTGCTCTTCAGAATTGGCCTGTGGCCTGTGACTTTGCTCTTCCATCCTTGATTTTTTTTTTCCTCTCCTTTTTTCTAATGGCAATTTCTCCTGATTTTTCTGTGCCAGAAAGTTGAGAAGAATGATCTTCTGCGGCACTATAAAGCTTGTCAGCTATTTCCAATCCTGGGTTTTAATGAACAGTTTAGTTTGTTGCCTCTGCTGTTTTGCTGCTGTGCTGGAGCTTTCCCTGTGTGAGCAAGGGAGTGCCTGGCAGAAAGACAGGATTTCTGTCTGTCTTGCCTAAATAATTCCCTCTGACTGCATTTATCCAGCCTCCTCTTTGTCATTCTTTCTTTGCCTTCCTAAGAAAGCTAAAGAGAAATGCTACATCCCTAGGCCCCTTTATGCTCATTTGTGTATCTGTATTATAACAGCAGTGCTTAGCACTTGCATAATCGTGCTCCCCTGCATTATCACTGTAATCATTTATGCATCTGTTTTATAATAAGAGTGGGTCAGATTCTGAGATGGAGCAGAGCAGCTCGGGCTCTCCACTGCGTTTGCTGGTTTGGCTAGCACTCATCATCACTCTTCAGTGTTTATTATATGTAGTGTTTTACGTGTCAAAACACCGGGAGCCAAAATTTTGCAGACTTGAGGACTGCCTTTTGTTCCTTTGATTTTTGTACAGTTGTTCTTGGCACAAAAGGTTACTCTGCTTTGCCAAGGGGCAGCAGAATAGGGGCAACGCAGCTGGATTGAGATTCGTTCTCTCTAATCGCTTTAGGCTAGGTGCTTATACTCAGTGAGAAAAGCTGAGACCTAGTGCTGAAATTACCTTCCTGAACCACAGATTTTGGCTGACTGGGAAGCTGGTGAGTTCTTGATTGTCCTCTGCTTGCCTCTCCAGACTCCTGCTGCACTGCAGATAAGCCTGTGAGGCTCAAAGGCCCTCTTTTCTAATCTGAGGGTTGAGAAACTACTGGTAGAGGGAGCATTTCCTCACAGGTTTCTATATTAAGGAGCCATTTGGATGCAAGCTGCAGCAAACAGATTCTATGGAGACACTGTGAGCAATGTCTGTGTTAAAGAAGTCAAAGAGCTGCATCATCTGTAGTCATTACTGCACAGCACTGGGTGGGCAGTGCAGTGCCCAAACCAGCGCCCTGGAGGAGCATCTCTGGGTGGAGCTCTCTTCCTCTTCCATCACTCTTTTCTTTTTCTGTGTTGACCTAGTTTATTAGTGTTAATTTTATTAGTGCATCTGCTTCATTTTTGTGATTATTAAATGCTTTTGGGGCTTCATAACTTGATTATTTCAGTGCCTTTCTCAATATAATTGAAGCCTGAATGAACGTAGCCTGAAAACGTACTTTATTCTAACCTGATAAATCTTGTATAGCTAAACCAATTTGTTAATAGTTTTTCTTTTTGCAACCTTGTGCTTATATAATTTGTTTAGTGGTGAAATATCTTTTTTTTTCTTTTTTACCCAGAGTGCCTGAAACTGTGGTATATCTCTCTACTAGGTCTCCTTCTGTCTTAGTTTTAAACTTCTTATGTTTTAGGGCATTAGATAACATATCCCATCTCTGTAATAGAATAGGAGGTTGACAATTCAATCAGATATCCACTGATTGTCCCCTCCATAAGTTCATTTGCATCATTGCTTCCTGCTGTGCTAGCTTCTCTTATGGTACCTTATGTCTGCCCTTTCACATTATTGCTAGTTTATCTTGTCTCAGGTACTACGATAATTTGATAGTTTCCTCATTCCCTGTGCCACGACTTTCATAGACTTTCATTTTCTGCTGCTTTTTAATTTTTTTTTCTTTATCTTTCATTGCTGGTCTGAACTAGACTTGCTTTCCCATGGTACTGGGGGAAAGTTTCCAGTGCTGAAAAGGAGAAGCTTCAGACCCACTCCGCTCCTCAAAAAAAACAACCAAACAAAAAAAAAACCCCTGAACTCCTGATGCCTTTCCTGAGCAGGTCACTTTGATGCCTTGCTCAGCTTGTTTGCTTTGAGGTAAGTCTGAGAAGTGTAGCAAGACCCTTCTCTTCTGCCTAACGAGTCATAACATGCTAACTGAGGGGGTGGGGAAGTAAGAGGACTAACACATCATTTACCTCTTTTGGCCTGCTGGCAATGTGCAGGTGGTGCTCACCCCTTCTCAAGGAGAGAGCTTTGACTTCCACTTTCTTTGAACAGCAGGGAAATGAAACTGAGGCTGGGTTGGTGAGCACCTCCCCATGGAGGTCTGGGGGTCCTGCCAGAACCAACCATGAGCCCCAGGGGAACAGGTCCTCCTGGGTCAAAAGGCATGAAGTTGTTGCTGGTTCACCATGAGGCAACTTAAAAGTTCTTTGGACTTTTGAGCAAGGTCTTACTGTATATTTAGCCCTAAAAATATAATGACTCACTTTCCTTACTGTTCCTACATCTCCAGTAATGGCTTTGTGGTAGTTTAACTGTCTTGTCATAGGTGTGTAGCATACTTCTTCGTAGATCACTGGCATAATTCTGTTGCAGTTAGGAAGGTTTTAAATTGCAGCTCAGCTGAGGGCCTATTTTGATATTCGCAATGGAGCTTGCAGAGTTTTATAGAGCTCTGACTTAGCAGTATAATGTAGGTTACTCCAGAATGTGCCATAGACCTTCTTCAATCAGGAAACTGGGAAAACCTGACATCTGGTTAGACAAGGAGTAGCACAGGCAGTAGGAGTTAAGAACTCTAATGCCCCAGAGAGTTTCCATTACTACTTTGAGTCCAGTGCAATATATCCATGCAAGGTACAATGCTACAGCATCCAGTCGTCTCTGCTGTGGCATTTGTCTTTTTCATTTTCTGTGTAATCTAAAGTCACAGACTTGATTGTATTTATTTTCTTTCCTCAGTGTGAATTCAAGCATTAGAGGAGTAACAGTTTGTTGTGGCGCAAAAAGAGCTTGAACACTTGCCAGAGAGTTTCTCTAATTAAAAATGGGATTGGAAATATCATCCCCTTTTCCGTTTGTTGTACTGATGCCTCTCAATTTTCTGATAAATATCAGGGTTATGAAAAATAAGGATCCAGGGGAATCAGTGGCTCAGGGGATTAGTCATTGGGTTCAAAGCCTGTCACTGTCACGTTACCATCCTGCATCTGGCCCAGGTTGGTAATGACCAAAAGTCACTGGTTGCTACTCAGTGACCTGTGCAAAATGGATTTGTATTTGCAGGCTGGGTATATGGACAATCCCCTGGGAACAACTGGCAGTGACTGATACCCTTGGTGTTTTCCTCAGGGAGACCAAAACCAAATCAAACCCTTTCCTGTAGAAGCACCACCCTAAGAACAGGGTGATGCCAGCAGCTCTCATTGTGCCTTTCGGATGTATGTGCTCTCTGCACATGCAGGTGGTCTTGGTGAAGGGAGTTTGGCAGCTGAGTACCTTTTATTAATAATATTGGTACATTTAAAGTATGTTTGGAAATAATCTCTGAAGCAAAACAATTGGAAAACATTCCACATAAGGCTTCACCAAGTAGGAAACTTTCATCATGTCTTTACTTATTATGGTAACATGCTCTAAAACTTAAAGGGAAAAAAATAGAAGTACTGTGAGCTAATATTAAAATAGTATAATACACAGGTGGGTAGGATATACAAACGTTTATTGCACAGACATTTTAAAGTTGCCTGGATTGATGCTTTTCATTTAAAGATATGGCTACTGAAATTTCAGTTTGAATGAACCTGTATTAGCTCTTTCCTGAAGTACTTGCCAGAAATCTTTGTGAAATTAAGTTTAAGGAAGCGTTTGGCATGCAGTGCTTCAAGCATTCCCTGCGTGGTGTGTGTGCTGAGTTGCACCTACAAAACAAGGAGGGAAAAATGTTATTTTTGATCACATGAAGAAGGGAAGCAATTTATATAGTGGTTTCTGTATAGTAGTTTCTCTTCATGCAGAGATGTTTTGGGCAGTAATTGGAGATGATAGGTTGCCTGCAATAAAATGGAGCGTTCTGTCCGTGTTGGCAAAGTAGACGGTGGTAGTGTCTTAGGGAGATGCTACTCGTGGTTCACGTTTTACAGCATGATTTGTACGACATGGAGTCATACAAGAAAAGTGGAGACGGGATCCAGCCATGTTATGTAGGTCAGGATTTCAAAGATAAGTGGATTTTTTTAACTGGCAGAAATGGAACCCTCTAGTTCCAGTGGAGAAGATTGGACTTGTTATTTTATATAGCTTGAGCTTCCTGTATGGTCAGTAAATCATAACAGTGGTGTCTGGTATTTGTGGTTTTGTGCAGAGTGAAAGACAGAGAAGGCTACTCTGGATTGCAGGTTTGCAGAGATGACAGGCAGGTTATACCTGTTGCAGTGCCCAAGTAGATCTTGGAACCCAACAAATGGGATTGGAATTTTCCTGCCTAGGTGGAAAGAGAAGAGAAAATACCTGAAAATTATCTCCCTGAAATATAGAGTAAAAATATCTGAATGAGGGCAAAGAACTGTGGGAATTTTTTCTTCACAATGTTAATAACAATGCCATAGTAATTTCATTTTTGACAGTTAAAAGCTTATTAAGCTGCTATCATGGTAAATAGGTTATTAACATTGAAAATGAATGTCACTAGCATCATTGAAAATTCTTTCAATTCCCTTAATATCTCTTAAATGCTCAGCATAATATACCAATCTGTTGAAGTTTTGGATTTGAGGAATTGCTTGTTCTTTAAAAAAAAAAAAAAGTTCAGAAAACTTTTTTTGTCACTACATTGTGTGTTTCCCAAGAGCAGAGAGTTAAGAAATGTTTTAATGCCATATTTAGAGATCTGTCCACCCAATAATTTATTTCACATTGTGGCATTTGGAATCAAATTACTTTTCTTCCTTCTGTTTCCCCATACCTTGCCAAAGTTGACTTCAATTTAGAAATAATATGCTTAATTACTGCAGCTTGATTTAAAAAACCCAACAACTTTGCTATTTTTCTGGATTTTTTTAATGGGGTTGTAAGCAGTTAAAACTGCTATCAGAATGGCATCTTGGAAGTTCTTGTATTCTTGATGAAGTTGATAGTCATGTTTAGTAACAGAGGGATGAAAGATAATCTTGAATGTACCTATTCAGTTTGCATGCATGGAACTCAGCAGTAATTCTACTGAAGTTTAGGGATTTTAACCCTCAGCAGAAGCAACTCCAAAGCAACAAATTGAAATGCAGAACACTGAATGCTTAACTCTTTAATGTGACTTATTTTGTAATATTTACTTTCAATTTTTTTCTACATTTCTCTGCAGACAAATTAGCAAAGCTAACAAGCAGAGTGACTGTTTGTATCATCCTTTCCAATTTTAAACCACTCTCTAAGTAAAAGGGGGTTTTTTTCTTAGGCTGCTGACTGTGGCTGTGTTTTAGCAGTGGTGAAGCTGTTTATCAGAACATGTCAATGGTGTGGGACAAATGCAGAATGACAAAAGAATAAAGCAGAAGGTAGTGCGGCAAAAGTGATATTTTCTTTATGCTATCCTGACCTGTTTTGAAATACACCATCTTTAAAGGACACAAGCAGTACCTTGATTTGTAGCTCATTTGTGTGATGACATCTCCAATATCCTGTGTTCCCTCTCAGCTTACTAGATTATTTTTAACATACATAGCAAGAAATAGCACCCATGAAATAGCAGAAAGACAGTAGCAGTGTTGTGGGTAGAGTCAGGAAGTCTTGGACCTTCTGTTGCCTTCTTGTGTCTAGGTCATTTAGGGCAAGTTGTCCTGCAGTATTTGACTGTTCTGATGTTCTCTGCCTAATGGAGTTGGTTCCCTGGAGCTGTGGGAGCTGTTTTGCTCCTGTAAAGGGAGGGAAATTTGATTCCTAGGCAGTTTTTAAAAGCTGAAGATGACAGAGCAGCAAGAGATAAATGGTCCTTTGTGGACTGTCCAGTAGCACATAGGCACACAGAAAGGGCCTGACCGTCTTTGTGGAGCATGTGTTATATCGCTTTATGACTCAATTCTTCATCTGAAAACTGGGATTAAGAATGTTTCTTTCCTCTCATCTATTTAGGCTGTAACCTCCTTGGAGTGCTTAGCATTTGTTTATGGAGTGCTCGGGAAGATGGGTCTGCAGCCCCATATGGGACATCTTTCAACTAGGCCATCGCAGTAATACGGGCAATCAGAACTGCCTGCAGTGTCTGGATTTTCTTGAACAGTTTTTAGCAAAGCATATGCAATATTTACTTTATATGGTCTGAGTGTTGGAGCAGCAGGAAAGGTAATGTCTGGGCTCACTTGAGAGCCATTTAGCATTTTCTTGAGAGCTGCCTCAAGCAACTGTCACCTTTGTGTGCTTAAAGTCCCTTTTCTTGGGAAAACATTCCAGTGACAGGCCTTTGGAAGAGGCAAGGAGCTCTTATTTCAGCCACTGCATTGAAGTGATGTCTGTGGCGTGATCTGGAGTAGCTTCACAGCTCTGTGTGTTTCTGTGTATCGTTCTTTGCTCCCCTCTCCGTTTGCCAAGTGTGCAATTTAGCCAGCTCTAATGTTTTCAAAACCTCAGTTCAGTGCAGAGAACTCTGTGGCAATGTTAGTTCCTTGTTTCAAAACCTAAAAAGCTGAGGGTGCATTTAATACTTAATTTCATATAGCTTCCACATTGTTCACTTTTAATCTGTCAAATGTTTCTGTATTTGCTCACTAGTGCAACTTGGTACCGAAACATTTTCTTTTGAATTTTAATATTTGGAGGAAATTTGTCAATTGAAGGTTAATGTCTGGGCCATGCCACTGCTTCTAGCTCCTTGCTGTGATTTCTCTCACTAGGAGCAATGCTAGTTCTAGTCAAAGATATTGCAGATGATACCAAGTATTTAAAAAAAGATGCTTAAAAAGGCTAGACATAGGTTTGATTTTCTTTACTTCTGCTTCTAAGCCATATTTTTACACTGCCACAAGAATTAAATGTTAGTTTTTAAACCTCTGAAAGCTGTAGATTCTCATGTCAGAATCTAGGGGGAAAAAACCAAATCTGCTAAATGTGGAAAGACTTGGTGAAACTAAGTGAGCTGGCAGCATGGAAAGCCATTTTTATTTTCTTCTGGATAAGAGATTTGAAACTCCTTAGTCCTTACCCTGCTAAAGTGTTTCTGGATCTTGGATCTGTTCATCCTAGATCCTTTGCTTCTTAGAAGCAAAGCTCAATCCCCAGAATAGAAACTATGAAGGAGTAGAGCCTGAGCCATATACATGAAACTGTGCATATGTGCTGCAAAATGTGTCCTGCATCTGAGATTGTCATTCTGGGCTATCATTGTAGTAAAAAAGGACGTGGAATATGTTGCTAGGAGGACTTAACAAGGGGGCTCCTTTTAGCTTCCTGGTAAAAACATGATTGCCAGCTCTAGGTGGATAGTTTGAGCAGCTAAGTTGTGATGAATTTACTGGATGTAGAGGGACTGTTTCATTTAAAACGAAGACTAGTGTCTTTTCAGAGGATTATTTTGATATTTTTTTTCTTCCCATTTTTGTTTTCTCCGTTCAGAAGTGAAGGAACTGAGGTTTCCTGGTTTGTATCTGCCTGTTCTGGGTTTTTCTTTTTTCTTTACTGGATAGAACCAAAGCTACAAACAGAAAGGGATCTTCTTACCTCCTTAATGACTTAACTTTATGTAGCTGTTATGCAGAGGAAGCTGGGATAGTCATCTTACCTGTCAAAGAAACAAAGCACAGTAGCTGCTGTTTGAGTCTTCTTGTGCTAGACTGGGCTTTGTCTGGGTGATGAGTGAAACTAAGTTTGGGACTGACGCTGTGCTCTTCACTCTCATTTTTGTAGTTCTTGTGAACAGGTCTTGGTCTCTTTGTTTGCCAGAACTCCTGAGTGTAATACTGATACAAAGTGGTAGGTGTAACTTTCAGTTTTCCAGATGGTTTGCTTTATAAAGCATTGCCACAAACAAAAGTTGTTACCTTTATACTGGCAAAGGACTGGAGTTGCACAGGAGCCCCCAGCTGAAGAGAGCCCATGTACAGTATTTATATTTTGTAACTAGATTCAGGAAATGATGAAAAGGGAAACTGAGCTTTAATGGCCATGCTTAATTTTTAAAAAGTGTGTGTTAATAAAACCATCAGAACATGTAGAGCAAGCTGTTGTCCCACAGCCTTTTCCTGAATGTGAATTGCAGAGTGACACAACTAGTTTTTTCCTAGGTGCTGTTCAGTCAGCTTCTTGAAGAATGGTAAATGAGAAGAAAAGAGTGCTGGAGGAAGTAGCACTTCAGGGTCTCCTTTTATTCATCAAAGAGATGTATTGTCAAGCTTAATATAGTTTCACACATGCTGCCATCAGCAAAATCATTACATTAAGAGGTTTCCAAAGTTAGTAGGGAATTAAGGGAGGCATGCTCTGAAACTCCAAAGACAATCATAAAGATGTCAAAGATTTCCTTTGATCTTGTATTTGTTTTCCATGGTTCATTCAATAAAGGCATAAATCATTGACTATAACCAGGACAAGGCATGGTTTTCTGAAACAGTGTTCCATTGGTAAGAATACTTGCCAGAATAAACTCTCAGGTTTAGGAGTACAAGAGAAATCTTTTTCTGACACCAAAAAGTGAAGTTAAGTTGTCAGACAGAATTGAATTTGTTTTATTGTTTCACCTATTGGCAATTCTGCTTCTTCCTGTTCCAGTGTTTGTACACTTACTTAGAGAACATAGATTATTCTCTTTATTAATCCTTGTATTTTTATCTCTTCTAATTTCTACATGGGTTGATGAAGTAGTAGTTCCAAGCAGCTGCTTCTTCATGGTGGTCTAGGATACTTTTGGGTTTTCTCCTTGATCCAGCCCAAGTTGTGGCGAATTCATTAATTGGTAGGCATGCTTTCCACCAAACTACTGGGGGAAGTTTAGGATGTTAATGTGTGATGTTAGGTTTGTGGAGAAAAAACTCCGCCAGTAAGCAATAATCAGGACCTTTTTCTCAAGCTTCGTGCTGGAAGTAGACAGCTTCTGATTTTGAATATTTCATGCTTGTCACAGTGTCAAATCGTGACTTTCTTTGTATCCTGTCTTACATTTTCTGTGTTGACTATATAGTGTGTTATGGAAAAATAAGTAATCTTGGCAAAGTGAGTCTTATGTTACATTCCCAACAGGTGTTGAGTTTAGGAAATACGTGAAACACGCTTTGACTGAAGAATCATCACATATCTGTATAGGACCATCGTTTGGTTTTGCATGACTGATACCTCAGTCTCGTTATACAATGAGTGCTATGCTGAGAGCAGTCCCAGCTGATGAGATTATATATTACAGACCAAAGACCAGAGATATTTCAGGTTGGGTTAATTTAAGGAGGAATAAAGAGTGCCATCCAGCTCCACACGCAGCAAAATCTGCTTGGAGAAGTGCAGCACTTCATTTTGTTTGAAATGCACAGAAGATCTTTGAGAGAAAGGATGAGATCAGTTGCAGGAGGGACAGGGAAAGATACAGTTTGCATCTTGAGGTATCTGTTTGTTATCCAAAAAGTTGAGTGGACAGCATGCTGTCTGTGAGCCAGCAATGCACCCTTGCTACAAAGAAGGCATCCTGGGCTGCATGATGGGGAGTATGACCAGCAGGTCAAGGAAGGTGATCCTTCCTCTCTGCTCAGCACTGGTGAGACACATCTGGAGTTTGGTGTCCACTTCTGGGCTCCCTCGTGCAAGGGAGAGATGGACATGCTGGATTGAGTCCAGCAAAGGGCCACAGAAGTGATTGAGAACTTGGAGCATGTGTCATATGGGGAGAGAACCTTGAGAAGAGAAAATGCTTAGGGGGATCTTCTCAGTGTATGTAAACACCTGATGGGGAGGAATAAAGAAGATGAAGGCAGACTATTCTCAGTGGTGCTCGGTGACAGGAGAAGACACAGCAGATGCAAACTGAAATACAGGAAATTCCATTTATACATAAGAAAGAACTTCTTTATTATGAAGGTGGTTGAACACTAGAACAGCTTCTCTGGGGGGATTGATGTCTCCATCCTTGGAGATACTAAAAACCCAACTGTGTGACATGGTCCTGAGTAACCTGCTCTAACTGACCCTGGTTTGAGCAGGAAGGGTTGGATTAGAGATCTCCAGAGATCTCTTCCCAATACAGCCATTCTGTGAAGGAGACATTGAGGAACAGAGGATATCCGATTAATACTTTTCAGCAGTCCCAGAGTTCTGATTTTAATCGGCATTCAGTCTTGGTTTCAGACCTGGAAGTGGGTTGACTGGAAAATGTTAAACCACCATCCTCAATTTTACAAGATGTGTTTCTGGAGATAAAGGTGGGTGATAGGAGCAGGAAAAAAGTTGATAGTATCAGGAGGAAAAAAAAAAAAGGGAAAAGAAAAGGAAGTATGACCCATTTCTCTACCACCCATGAAAGGAGGAGTTTAGTGGAGTGCTGGCCCACACTGTGGCAATTAACTTATAGCAACTTATTAAGGGTTAAGATATTAGAAAAGGACCAGACAAGGATAGTTGTTCATTCCAGCACAGTTTTATTTCATTTGATCTATTTATATAAATAAAGATGTCAGGCAGTCATAATTTACAATAAATAGAGTAAATTCCGAGGACTAGCAGTTCTTTTGCTCCTAAATGACAGTTCCTATCATCAGGAAGATATTTCTCCATTATGTACTGAGGAAGATTTAGGAAGACCTGCTGTAGTGTACATAGGTGGCAGAGGGAGTGCAAGCAGATATGGACCTTCAAATGTGGTAGGTCTCATCATTTCTATCCAGTTGACAAGTAATTTAAACAGCACTTTGTCAGAACTAGAAATTAAGCATTTATGCAATGTTAATTTAGAAAGTATGAAAACGCCTTGGATAACTTTCAAAGAAGGCAACACAGCATGGATATCTGGTGGAAAAGGGAGAAAGACCTCTGTGTTCAGAATGCTGTTAGTTTCATTTATGAATATGCAAAATTACAAAACCAGTTTCTGATTCTGAAATGGATATTTCTATTTAGGCAGTTTGCTTCAGACATCACGGATGGATCAGCTGTACTGTTTTTCAGTCAATGCCCAAAATTTATGGAGCTGTTTCTTTTTGAATTTTTGATTGTTCCCCTCCTCCCCTCCCTTGTTATATAATGCTAATTAAGGCTATTCTTACTAATTATGTTCCAAAAATAGAACAGACTGCATGAAATGAAAATAGACTTATTTGTGAATTTAAAACCTATTTAAAAGTTCAAAAGCAGAATAGTATCAGGAAAGTCAGGCTGTGCTTTTGGTGCTGAAGAGCAGTTTTGTGGAGTAAGGCCAAGAGGCTAACTGTGTATTTAAAGAATGCATGCTTTTTTATTTTTTCCTACTAAAAAAAGGCTTTGGATTCTCAATGAAAGATTTTCTTTTGCAGACTGCACTCTTTAATGGTCTCTGTTTTCTGCTGCTTGAAGTTTCAGATTATCTTGAGAGCTGGTCATCTTTGATATCTGACCTGGCTAACCTTTTCTGTAAAATGCAGTAGTACTAACCAGTCAGAACAAAGAGACACTTTCAAAATTTGACACTGTTGATTGACAGAATTGGTATTGTGTGACAGTTATATAGGATGCTGGAAGAGCAAAATAATTTCTTGAATCCTACCAAGATGGCAGAACCCTGGAACAGGCTGCCCAGGGAGGTTGTGGAGTCTCCTTCTCTGGAGACATTTAAAATCCACCTGGACCCCTTCCTGTGTGATCTCATTTAGGTTCCTGCTCCGGCAGGGGGGTTGGACTAGATGATCTTTCAAGTTCCCTTCCAATCCCTGACATTCTGTGATTCTGTGATGGCATTTGTCAGTTTTTGACGTAAATATTGTCTGAAATGTGTATAATAAATTAGTCACACTATAGTCTTGGGAGGAAGAAAAGCCCTGAAGGTTTCAGAAGGATTTAAATCCCCCTCTTAGCAATTCTTTATATACGAAACTTGTGGTGTATGTTCTTATTAAATACGTGTGTGTATTCATGTATTCTACTGAACATGCTCAAATTGGCTGACTGAATGTATGAATGACCACTGATTCTGGATATTTTTTTCAGCCGCTGCATTTATTACATGGTAAATGCTTCAAAAACAGCATAATTGTGAACAACAGGTTAACAAAACAACCAAAATATACTGAACTTTATACTTGGCAGGTAGGGCACATTAGTTATAAACTCTGTATTATGTGCACAGCCACTGCCAAGCAAAGAGCATAGACACTTTCTCTTATACTATTAAGAGCATATTTAGTTAAGATGAAATGCATAATTATGCTTTTCAGTGTAACATAGTTCCTTCCCAGATCAATCAGAATTTAATGTGATGGTCTCCTTAAGTGTTTGCTGAATACTCTATTCTCCTCTTGTTACTTATTCATGGTGTTTCAGAAGCATAGCTGCATGCAGTGACACATTCACACATGATGCAAGGACATTGTGCCGTAATCAAAAGTTTTGCTCACAGATATTCCCTTTTAAATAAAAGAAGGGCAAACTTGATGATCACTTACCTTAGTTGCTTTGTTTTTTCCCTCCTCTAAGTATATTCTTAAGCAGCACAAAATGGTATCTGACACTTCAACGTATTTCTTCTTGAGTACTTGGGGAGCCGAGACCCTTGAACGTGTGATCTCTGGGATCCACAAAAGACTGTTTACAAGCACAGTACCTCCTTGCCTGATCACTGCACCCTCCTCTGTGGCCACTGTCCTGAGTGAATCTTGGGGACAACAGAGGATTTATGTTACAGAAAAAAGAGGGTGAGTAAGGTGATACTTTAGAGTGTGTAGCCCTTTCTGTTCCTTACCCATGCCATTTGGTCCCAAGAGTAAGATCAAGGTAGAATCTGACTGCCTTGCTTTACCATTTTCTCTGATTTTTTCTGCCCAATATCATTACTATTTTCCAGGGTTTTCCCCGCTGCCTCTCTTCTGGTCGGGATGGTTTCAGAAGAAACTCATGAAATAACTTACATTTTGTGTCTGTTGTGTGATGATAAGTTTGAGTAGTGAACAACTATCTTAGTAGTAATGGTAGTGCAACCATATTGGATGTTATTTGACACACGTAACTGGAACCCTGTGGTACCATCTTGTTCTCATGTGCTCTCAATTTCATAGGTATTGGTACTTCAAAGAGGTAGAGATCAGAGGGCCATGCTTTTCACTCTGATTCCTACTGCTGGTGCATGTAATGAAAAGATTCTTCTTTCCAAGGAGTCAGATACCAAAACTTACTTTAAAAACAATGTGAGTAAGAGGGGTTTTATCTTTTTTATAATCTGATTGTATATGTAGATGCTGTAATACATTTTAAAGACTGTACTGCTAAGCTGTATGTATGTTTGTGGGGTTAACATGTAATGGAGTGGGTGAAGAAATGTTTGTATATGTTTGAAAATCCTTGAGGTCTCAATAGCTGTCATGTTACATCATCAAAAAAGAAGTTAGCCATCCATCTCCAGTGTCATCATTGTACCTGGTTACCAAAGAGCAGAGAGACCAAGCAAAATGAGAAATGCTGATGTGCAGCTATCTAATGCTCATGCTTCCACTATGTGATGCTAACAAACACCACCTATCTCCAGACAGGAGTTTGGTTTCAGGAGAGGTAGATCCTGAGAGAGGAAGTGCAGGAGTCAGCAGAAAGGCAAGTGATGAAATTTCAAGGTGGAAGGATGTTCAGAGCATAGAAATTATTTGTGTAGGAAGATTTTTCTCTGTGGGACAGAGTTCTAGTGGTGAAAAAAAGAGCTTTTCAGCTGTGTGTAGTGAAGATGGAAAACTTACTCCTGTTGAGGAGCTACAGGCTGAGAGAAGCTTCCGTGGTATTTGCAACCTTAGCAGATGTTGGGTGTCTTTGATGTTGGTCCTGTGTGTGTTGTAGGAGCATATGTCTCTGCAGCACTGAGGGGGAAATGCTGGCACTACTTTCTTGCTTTGTAGCGGCCTCGATTCGTACCTTGAAGGCCTGTGGCATGGTCTGGTTTAGCTTTCTTTTAGGCCACCAGGAAAAGATGTGTGTTGTCTTCCCTCTCTTGGCATTACACCTCAGGCTGCTCCTTCCAGCTGTTGTACTGTGCTGTTGTTTTCTAGGATACCTCTACTAAGCCTTGCCCTCAAAATTTGTGTGTTTCATCGGCATGCTTAGTTCTTATCAGCTCTTTGGACCGAAAAAGCTTTTTCTTTATAACTCCAAACATATTTGTTCAGAAAGATGGTATGTCTTTGTGTGGTATATATACATCTGTCTATCTCTATGTAAATATGGAAGTGTGCATTGTCACAGTCAACGCCACTGAACATAGCAGAGATTTAATTTTTTTTTTGGTTTTTTTTTTTTTGTTACAGTAAGAAGGGCCAAATGTTGGAAAAACTGTTTCTGTGCAGGGATTTGTTCAGTCCTTCTTATTCCGATGATCTGCCCTTAAATTTACAATACTGATTCCAGGTTCAGCATTGTAACGTCAATGATAGTGACCTATAAACATGCATTTGCTGATATCATATAAATTAACAGTAATACTTTAGTAACTGTCCTCAGATGTGGCAGAGAGCAGCTTGTCTTTCTTGCAGGTGCCCTTAGGAATGCAAGTGGCAAGCACTAAGACCCATCTACTTAACTATGACTGTTTATACCATAAAAAGAAATTCACTCTTATAATTATATTCCAAATTATAGAAAGCTGTTTCTGCTTTAGATTATTTTATCTCTCTGGGGAAACTTTCATCAAACATAACAGCCTACATTTTTACTTTGTTAATTATAAAGCTGTGAACAAGAAAATGCAGGACAATCTCTGCTATTCTTAGTGTAATAGTAACTTCCTAAAATATTACTGCTTTCATGAGTCCCAGTGGAGGATCTTTCTTTGTGGGGGGAAAAAAACCCCACCATCCTGTTGCATAAATGCGAAAATACATTCCAAGTGTATTAAGCAAATACTCCACACACGTTTATCATGGTCTCTTATAAGTAAGTGCACTTAAGTTATCTGCAGGTTGGCTTATGATTTTTTTCTCAGTCTACTCCATCCAAAACAGATGTTGTTTATTCTTTTGAAACATTAGCTTGTACATTTTCTGCCAGGAAGGACGGATTAAAAATATTCCCTTATCTTCTTCTGTGCTGATACAGAAGAGCAACTGGGTGTTATGTAGAGTAATACTTTGCTTTTGGCTGCTATTGAGGTCTTTTCATAAAGATGAAAATTTTTGTACTGCCCTCCTAGTAGAACGTTTTCCAGACTTCCTAAATAGTGAAGGTGTTACAGGCCTTTTTATTGCTTACAGGATCTTTTCTTAAAGATTAAAATTTTAAGATGTCAGACAGGATCCGTGCAGAGGACTGATCACTTTATCTTGTCTATCTGTGTATTGAGTTTTTGTGGCCAGGGTCAACCCACCACAATCTGGAATTGCAGGCAGCTGAGGATCCTTGGAAAGGATTTGAGGCTTTCTCCAACAGTGTGCTTTACTTGTGGAAGTCAACTTTCTTGCTTTTTACATTGCCATTCATTATTTTCAAAATGCTTGTCCATTGTGTTTGTTACAATCCAGAGTGGTGGCTTGAGTGGATATATTTTCCCAGCTAGTTTTCCAAAGGCAAGAATTGCTCAGTGAAGGTTATGGTTTTCAACGAGCATATAAAAGAGAATCTTTTTCAAGGTTTTGACTTTTTGGCTTATTTACTGTTACTAAAAAAAAAAAAAAAGAAAAAAGAAAAAAGAAAGGAAGAGGGGGGGAGGAAGATGAGGTGGTGTCCTCATCAGTTCAGCTGGAGATTATTGACCTTTGTCACTACACCTGTGGAGATAACTCAAAACCCAGTTGGATCCAGTCCTGGGCAGTTGGCTCTAGCTGGCCCTGCTTGAGCCAGGGGGATTGAACTAGATAATCTCAAGAGGTTCTTTTCCACCTCAACTATTCTTTCCCTTGGTGTTTTGATAGCTATATGTTTCACTGTGATCAGTTCTGTTATTGTGTGTGATAATTAAATCATTGTGGTCTTACTCCTGCAAGATCTCTGGAGTTCCCCTTCTCAGAGCATCATCAGTTTCAATGATGTCCATTTACTGGGCACTTCTAATTGCAGGATTGTAGCTGAGCTGATGCCCAAAAGTAAACATTTGCTGAATTTTGAAAGCATCAGGCTTATGAAACCAGAAGTGCTGTGATGTGCAGCTGCTTTTTGTTGTGCCTGTGCTGCCCCCAAAGCACAGCTGTTGGAAGACACTTTATTGAGCATTAAAATCGAATCTCACAAAATTAGAACCAGGATGGCTCTGGGTGCGGTGTGTTTACCATTGGCTTCAGAAGTGCCTCCCTAGCACCATTTTGCTCGGAATTAATCAACAAACCATTGTTGTCACTCGGTTAAGCTTTAAGATAGAAGGCCAAAGAAAACTTCTTATGAAATAAAAATTGATTAGTAATGATTTTGTGGATGTGCCATAGTAACTCAGTCCTTTGAAGCTTGTAAGTGCTTTCTGGATGGTCACTGAGCACCAGATGGATTTGGCTGCTATTGTTGAAATAATCAGACCTGGCTTTTTTTTGACAGGCACCATTTAACAACCTGAGTGATAGCCTTGCGCCTTTATTTCACCAGTGAAAGCTTATGCTTATGCTACCTTAGGAGACCACTGTAAGCTTTTGGGATGCTTCTAAATCCTTATTGATCATTTTCACTTGTCTTAGTTTTTATTAATCTTTTAGATCAAATTTGAAGAAGTGTTAAAGCGAACAGATCAACTATGGCGAATACATAGAAGAGCTCCCTAGTCATGTTGAGGACCCAAGTGTGTTTTTTGACTCAATCAGTATCAAAATTTATATCATCAGCGCTCTTCCTGCAACATAATATTCTTTTTCCTCTAATCATCGCCTAGTACCGTGTTCCTTTTTGGCACATATTGGCAAGCAGAGTGACTTTGCAAAGCATATGAATAACAGAATTTGTACCTTCTCTTTTCAGCGGTGGCTGGGAGGAGTGGGAGATATTTGCATGTAGTTTCTTAGAAGCTTTTAGTCCAGATTTTCCTCTGGTAGCCTTTGGGTTTTTCTGTCAGTCTTCATGGTCACAGAACACGGAGTGGCTTCAGGGCAGAGAACAGTATATTGTCATAATTGCTTATGTGC
Source organism: Antrostomus carolinensis (assembly GCF_000700745.2). Taxonomy (NCBI): domain Eukaryota; kingdom Metazoa; phylum Chordata; class Aves; order Caprimulgiformes; family Caprimulgidae; genus Antrostomus; species Antrostomus carolinensis. Next base: position 18,628 of record NW_010333294.1, on the reverse strand, counting down.
ATTTCTTGAAGTGCAGTTGTTTAAATTCGCCTTCCTTTCTTACTTTAACTCCGTGGATTCAAAGAGAGAGAAGGTTGATAGAGGCAGACTTTTCAGTTTTCCTGCCATAGCATGTCTGTGTGACTATGGGAATTTTGAGGTCAAAAACTTGCAAGGATAAGTATGCAATTGTGATTCTGTGATAATAGCTGGCAGATTTGCCAATTTAAGCTGGTCTAATAAAGCTGATGTAGTGATGAGTTTATCTTGAGATTAGTGGTAGGAGCAGAAGATTGGGGAATAGCACACCAGTTTTTGAGTCACTGGAAGAGGCAGGTGTGTTCTGCAGTCTTGGCAGATGAGTAAATCCTCAAGATATGTTTGCCACAAGCAGACTTAGCTGTAGCAGAGCTGGCTGGTTTACCTTGGCAAGAAAGAAGTGGGATAAATTGTTCTTCCTGGAGCTTCCTATTGACCTGGCTAGACCAGAATTGGCAGCTGAATTAGCTCGTTCAAGAAGTGGCCTGAGTACCTTTAGCCTTTGTGCCACCTAGACATCCTTGCAGTTTCTCTGTCAGGAAAACAGGGAGAGGAAAGGGCTGTTTTGTTCATCTGAAAGGATTGGCTAAACATTCTAAATATTGACTAAAGCTAAAACAAGGAATGAACAATGTGACTAGCAATTTTGCTGAATTCAGTTTCTTCACCATGCCGTGGCTGGGTTAATACCAGCTGTGCAGAGCTGCTTAATGGCTGGACCCCTCTGTCTGAGAGGCTGGAAAGTGACAAAGTACAGATGCTGGTCCAAACTTTCTTCCATCTCTCCATGTTGAGGAAGGGGTTGATGGTGGCCTGTTTCTGCTCTTCTTGGTTTGCTCTATGTGCTTACAGCCCTTGAATTTTTTTTTTTACTTCTTTAAGGGTGAAGTTTTCCAAAGCCAGTTGTATGGCTACTAATAAAAATTACAGCTTGCCAGGAATCCTCCTGCTTTGCCTGGCCTGACTTTCTGTTTTTTTTGTGTTTTTTTTTTTTTATGAAATCCGAAATAAGGTGAACTTAACCTTATCTGAAATGTTGTTGCAGCATGATGTTGGATAACTCAAGTGGTTGTGCAGTCGATACATGTTTATGAGCAAACCTGTGGAAACACAATTCTTCTGATTCTTCTCCTGCTTATGCTGTGGGAAGCTGGGAATAACAGCGGTGAAGCCAATTATATATTTTTGTGTGCACATGCATGGAGTTGGAATAAATAAGAACTGGGCTGATTTTTTTTTTCTTTTGCCATTTGGCTAATGACAATTTATATCTCATCTGGTCTACATTGGCACAGCTTCACTGATGTTGGAGGAGCTTTTATACTAATTCACACCAGCTGAGCATATTATGCAGTCCAGTCTGTGCAAATGTGGGATGGTTTTTTTTTTCTTTTTACCTCTTATGCTGTTTTCCATCTTGTGCTTAGTGATCTTTTGTTCTGCCTCTCACATGCGAGTTCCAGCTCTGGCCAACTGACTACATATAAACTTACAAGCATGTTTCAGAGTAGAGCTTCTTTACATTAATCTAGAAGCCTATTAATTTGGATTCTAGGTTGCACAGATACGTAAAGGATTTATTTTAAATCCACAATGAGGATTTGTACTTTTCTATAGCTATTTTTTTCCCCTATGAAAAACACAAATTAATGGCTGGATTTATTTCATTTGATTTTTGCAGACTCAAAATTAATACAAACTGAAATCTGCTGTGGATGGTGATTCTTTCTTAGTGTTTGTCAGAAGAGCTTCTATGTGACAACAAGAAGTAGAAAGGATTTACATTCGTTCAAGCATTGCTGTGCCTTAGAGCATATCCTATCTCATCTGACTTGGGGGAATTACATAGCTTTTGTAGAAAGAAGGCTTGTGCTAACACGTGCAAACTTCACGTGATAAATATCCAAGGACACCTTGATTAATCTGATTGTATTTTAATGGCTGATGAAATTTTAAATTGTTCAGGAAAGCGGGCAACCATGATGAAAACAGTGCTCAGAAGCTAAAAACCTCTTAGAATTATGTGCAACTAGTGCACAGAACATCCTAGGAACTGACAAGGAAAATGAAATTGTGATGATTCCGTTGAGTGTATAATATTTTAATGCCAGGTCATACCTGTGCAACTATAATGATTTTTTTTTAGTATTTTGTGGTCTGCATTCTTAGAGATATGCATATTTTAGAAGTATGTTAATGAAAAAGAGATGATGAAAGGAAAGTTAGGGAGTTCTGTGCTCCAGCTGAGCAGTGGTCCATCTTGTTGTTCTGTCTCATGATCAGTAATATTTTTATCAGAGAAACATGTAGGAAAAACCTACCGTAGTCAAGTGTGATAACCAGATATTGCATATATTTCTTTCTAGCCGTGAATGCTTAGCAGTTAGCTGACAAGGCAAAACTGGTTGATGCTTATTTTCCCATATATGCAGTACACTGCACACTCACAATCATCTATTTCATTAAATGTAGCTTTTTCATTAATGACTAATCTTGAGGTGTAGAATAAGGAAGTTTTATAGTCTCAGTGTCTTCTGATAAAATGGGCTATTTAAGAATTTTAAATACATGTCCTGATTTCTTACTTGTTTTCAGTTTTTCATGACAATTTTCTCACAAACAGTATAAATAGGTAATTGATTAGATGAAGTAATTTAAAAATGTATAATTAAGATTCTGTTAATGCAGCATCATCATGTAGAATTTAATACATTTAGAAGTTGAAAAGCTTCACAAAGTTGGAGCAGAGTACAGAAGCTTCTGTTGAAGTGTGTTTTCATGATTCAGACATCAATAATTCTGAGTTGTGTTGTTCACTTAGTTAATAATTTGGTTTCTTTCAGGAAATGCCTACTACGCTTCAAATTTGATCATTTTGAAGACAAGATTAATTGTAGTACTTCCCTAAGGCTTGATGTTTGCAAGAAAATAGAAAGAACCGTGTTACAAAAATGCTTCATAAACGTTGGTCTCTAGGCTGTGGCTGGTTCTTGTCCTGCACTCTGCACTGCTGCATCACTGTTGGAAATTTATTATCTTTTATTGTTTAATTCCCTTTGGGTTTGCGATAAGCCAGATGGCGAGGTCTCCTTGTAGGGGACTTCTCTGCTTTGCATTATCAATTTTCCAATCCCTTATTAGTAATGAAGGAGTTGCACCATGTAATCCCCTTTGGTCTAGATCGTTTTACGTACCTGTAAGTTGATTTGATAATTCCTACTATTTCTTATATTTAACTTCAGTCCAAACTCACTGCACTGTACAGAAATGGCCAGCTTCCAAGTAACAAATAGATACTTAAACATGGCATTGCTAATTAGTATCTTGGTACCTTTCTTTTTTCTTATAGACTGTAATAACAAGATTGTAGAAATGTCAAGGGGATTTAACCAGAAAAGCATGCATTGCTTTGTCTTTTTTGGTAAGGCATCTTCCAAAGATCTCTAATTTGCTTTTCTACTATATGATAGGACATATCCTTTTATGCTTATTTTTTGGTAGTAGAAATCTAGCTCCTGTCAGTGATATCAGAGTTTCAGAACTAGAACATTAATTAAATTGTAGCATCAAAATCAGGGCAGTGGTTGCTGAAAATCTGAAAGGACCTGGAGTTTAGTTTTCATCAGGATCTATTTGATTTGAGTGAATGATAATTTATATCAGGATTATGATGTGAAATATTGTATTTCTGGCAGAGGTTTCTGCACTCCAAAATATTAAAGAAAAATCCAAATAATTATTTGTAAAGAACTAAGGAAAGAAGGCAAAAAATACTAATTAACATGATTTGCAGTGATTGCATAGATTTTATAGGATGTGAAGCTCAGCAGTTCACCATGTTAGCTAATCCTATGCAAAATTTACTATATTGTGTAACTGGACATCTTGGATTTTTAGTAACTTGTGGGAACGCCTAAAACATGACAGTATTATTTTGTTAACTGCAAGCATCCCATTGTGATATTCTTAGAGTTTGTGAGTGCATGTGTGCATTTAAAAAAAAATAAATGATCCTATTGATTGATGGGTTGCAAGACTAAGTTCTTTGAATGTATGATAAATTAATAGCCAGTCTGCATATCCTGTATGACAGGATGTTGTCAGGTCTCACAATCCCCCAGAGCCCAGGGATGGGCACCCAGAAATCAGGTGTTCCTTCTTAAAGGAGATGTTGGAGCCCCTCTTCCATCTGTGAAATGGTACCATAAACCCAAGAGCTTTGTTAAATATTAACTAGCTTGTCCACCATGCCTTGAAATGATGAAGTGATCCATAAATGACAAGTGACATTTATAGAAGCTGTTCTGATTGTGGTTTCATGAGGAGGGTAAGCCAAAGATGCTACTTAAAATGTTGCCATGTAGAAAGCACACAGTTTATCTATCCCAAATTAGACACTTAACCATTCACTGCAGGAAGAATTGACAGGGAGTTTGCATCTAAAAGATCTCAGAGCATGTTAGTTTAAAATGCAGTCTACTGGGAAAGAATGTCACTGTCATGTTTTACTTCCATTTTTTTGTCAATGTTATGATACAGTCTTCTAAGCTGCTTTTATTTTTCAGGCCCACTGAAATTCTGTGTAATAGCTATATATCACAGAACCATTGAGATTGGAAAAGACCTTTAAGATCATTGAGTCCCACTGTTTTCTGTATGAAGTTTTCTGTTGAGATTACTCTTTGAGGCTTTTTCCTAGCTAAAAATGTCTCCTTAGCAAAGACTGAACATGATTTTCCTACAAAGAATGACATGTACACACACACAAAGCCACAGTCACAGAATCATGTAGATCAGAGGGGACCTGCAGAGGTCTGTAGTCCAACCCCCTGATCAAATCAAGTCCAGACAGAACAGGTTGCCCAGGGCTTTGTTCAGTCAGGTTTAAAATCTCTCCCAAAAAGCCTGTACCCATCCATCACTCCAGTCAAGCGAGCTGTCCCACCATGTTTGTAATCCCGGCGAGGTCATGGATCTGCAACTGTGCTTAGACTTTTAATTTCTCCTGTTCCCTTCCCATGCTGCGTGCGTTTGTGTTCAGTCTTCTTTTGCTTTCAGGAGAGAGGCAGGATATTCCTAGAGCTGGCCATGCCACCTTTTAAAATGGCTGTGGGTTTGCAGGCTCCTTGCCCACTGGAGGGGCTGGTGTCAAGCGTGTGGTGGTAGAATGCAGAGGATGTATAACAGGATTTGGGCTGATTCAGTCTTTATCCACAGCTGTGCTGATGTAACTCGGATTTACAAATACTGGTATTCAGTAAGTTCGGTGGCTGTATGTAGATAAACTGATTATGTGTGTTCAGATATTTCTTTACAAAACGCACCAATGTGCGTTGAGAGCTGGATCCTCTGTGTTTTTATTATGTTGTGTTTTCTTCTTCCATTTCCTGGGAGAGGGTGAGAAGGGGAATGAGTTCTTAGGGTAATTTGTGCTGGAAAACCTGATGTTATTTTCTGTAAATATAGAATATGTTAGTGGAGATAACTTAGAAAATGTCCATTAAAGTAAAATGCAAAGTAAAAAAAAGAACAAAACTGCCTTATTTATCCTTTCTACCTTAAAAAAAATTAAAAAATTAAACTATATGTAGGTGGAAATGTATTTAAAAACTTCAGATAGCTGTTTAAAAAATACTAACAAGGGAGTGGAGAAAGTCAAGAAGAAACAGTTTCTATTGACTTGTTATTTCTTTTTTTGGAAAGGTCACTGAAAATTTACACAGTGACAAAACAACAACCCAGTTAGTATCTGTCCTGTAAAACTAAATGTTAATATATTTCAGATTCTCTCCTATTGACAAGTGGGACTGATATTCAAGATGGAATTCTCTCAGTGAGTGCAGGGCAAAAATTACCAGACACAGTTATGAGTTTCTACAGCAATTGCTGTCAACTTTCAAACTGCAAAAAAACCGAGGTATAATTAAAAACTATCTGTAGGTTTATTTTCTAGGAAGAGTCTTCTTTTAATTATATTTCTGATAGCTATAAGAGGCAAAACTTTATCATAACAGTAAATCTTAAAAGCACAGCAGCCCCTTTATCTAGTGCTTTAAAAAATTGCCAATGGAAAATAGTATTTCATTAATTGTGATTACATAGGAATTATAGCATTAGGAGGTCTAACATTTCTTTCATCATTCATTTATTTAAGAGTCAGTGGCATTACCTTTCCAAAATAAAGTTTGGTGCATAACAACAGATTAATTACCAACTATGAAAAAGGAACGTCAGCTAGAGCACTAGTGACTTTTTTTTAGAATCTCTTTAATAAGTGGGTTTAAATTGCAGTTTTTCAACTGAGCAAGAGAAATTATTTTTCTTAATATATTCATTCCTCCAGAAAGCAAAGCAGATGAATAGTCTTCTCTGTTAATTTGAATTTTTTAGCAGCAAATTAAAATACCATGTGATCAAAGCAGTAACCTTTCATTGTTGTGTGTATATTGGAATATTTCCATTCATGTAGTCCATGAGGAAGATACAAAGCTCACTGAATGAAGCTCGGATCTTTTCCATTTGAGCTGCTGTGATACTCACGCTCAAACC
>NW_010333294.1:0-12042 GCF_000700745.2 Antrostomus carolinensis | reverse complement strand
CCCTGCCAAGACAGTGGTTTGTCTTCTATGCCCCTGCCCTGTGCATGGAACAAGGTGGTGTTCAGTGGGGAAGGAACTTTTCTGTACCATACTGAAGACTCTGTGGGTTTATCTCTGTTGTCTTCATTGGGCTTCAGATTATGTGCACCTGTAGTTTTCAGCCAACTTTAGTCAAGTCTAATTACATCTTATTTGCAATTTTGACTGCTCATTGGAAGAGGCCATTGTTTCAGGAGGAGGAATAAAAGGCTTACAAGAGATACATACCTGTGTTTAGTAAATACCTCTCTTGTAGGCTGTGCTGGTAAGGCAGAGCACTACTTGAGTGAAGGGTTCAGACACATTCATCCACAGGAGTTTGTTTAGCTCTGGCTTCCTCTGGGAACTTGCAGTTTGTGTGGGCTCAGTGGTACCATGACTTGCTGTCAGCTGAACTCACCCAGTGTTTACCTTGGGCTGGGGACAGGCTGAATCAGGCTCTCGGCAGTTCAGTCTGGGGATGTAGGCATCCATCAACCCCTTTTCAGGATGCAGGAGGCTCACTCCCTCAAAACCTCCATGCTGCATCGCTGCAAGAGAGGAACCTTCTTGGTTGTAAAGCCAGAGTCCTGGGAGGAGCAGGGTAGAGGGCAGTTTACGAGGCAACCATTGCTAAGTTTACTACTTCTCCTGTGAAGAATAGCTCTCTGATTCACTTTCCAGGATCATCATTCTGCTGTGGATGCATTGGGACTGCTGGGTGGAGGATGCTGCTTTTGCAAGTCTCTGCCTCAGAGAGGGAACAATTGTAAAGCATGAAATGGGTGCCTTTAATGACAGCAAGGAAGGATGGTCTGTGCACTTGAACCCTACTCTGCCTTCTCTTCCTTCCTGAGCAAAAAGATTCTTAGCTAAGTGTAGGAACATCTCTCAACTCAAACTTTTCACATGTAGCTGCTAACTGTGTGCTTTTTGTTGTCTCAGTGCCTAACTTGAGTCCCTGGGGTCTGATTTGCAGAAGTGTTGAGTGCTCACAGCTGCAGCTGTAGTAAAATAGGGAGCTGTATTTTGAACATATTAAACACCATGTAATGCTTGGTGCTCAGAAACATCAGGTCCCAGGTATCTCAGATAGGGAGCAAAATTAAGAGATGTTTTTGGTCTTAAAGTATCTGTGCCCAAGTTCCCAGACTGCAATACAGAAGACAGCAATACTTCCTCAACTCACTAAGACATATGGAAAAAGAAGATAAAAAGTCCTTAATATTTTTCAAGCATTTAAATATGGATTTATTTATTCAGTAATTCAATTCCACAAATTTAAATTGTGGAACTGAATGCATCTTTGGAAAGCTCATAAAAGAATGTGTCTTCAGAGCTCTGCTTGAATATTGCTCCATGCGTAAGGCACTTGGGGTACATGTTCAGCAATGAAAGGAACCCAAGCAGTGATCAATAACCATTGCCACTTCTCTGTGCTGAGCAGGAGTCTTGTGGAAAGATTAATACTTGATTGTCTCATTGCAAATATCATTGTAATGTATTTCTAAGATGAAAGCATCTTAGTGTTCCTCAGGTAACCTTAATTCTAGCATTTCAGAATATCTGAATGCTTCATTGAAACACCAAGTGTTGTATTAAGGCTTGCTTTCATGGGCCATTTCCTGGTTGTTTTAAATTGAAAACTGAAAAATTGAGATATTCTGTTGTGTGCTATCACATTCTTATGAGTCATCGGTGTAATATAATTACAAGCTTTGTAGAGTAATTCTGTATGTATATACCTTTATAATTACTACACATACAAAGTATTAGATATAATTGAGAGTTTATATGAACATAGTGGGAGAATCATAATTTTTTTTCAAGCAGCTGTGGAAATTGGAGTGCTCTGTGTCATTCTTTCCCTTCTTTGAATATCTTCTCTGAGGAAATTCCTTACTCCTTCAAAGGTAAATAAAGCTCTTCTGTCTTGTGCTGTTGCTCCCTGTATAAGGCAATAAACTGTTCTATACAACACCTGTACCTAGGGAGAGGGTAGTTTCAGGGTTATCCTGTAGCCCATCTTTTGCAATGGGCATTCCCTTCATTTCTGGGTGTTAGCACTATAACCCTACTCACCAGCTGTAACTCCAGTAATACATCAAGAGATTGTCTGTGGGATGCTAACATGTTTACATAAATACACGTGTACAACAGCCATTGGACATCACTGGTGTATCAGTAACTTACTGGAACACATAATGTAGTATAACACAAACCCTAGGTGTGAGTGTCACTCTCCAACCCAGTGTATGAGAATTGACCAGTGTAGGTGTGCTGTAGATGTACTTCATGTCAGCAGAATCAACTTCTTGCTGCTGGGATTGTGCTGACACAGACCTTTTGCTGATGAAAAGGTACATTGTTAAGAAGAATCTTTTTAAATTTTCCAAAGAAAACCAAGGTTTGCGAGTTCACTCTGTTGGGGCCACATTGCTGTTGTCTAATAAAGTAATATTTTGCTTTTCATTTTAGCAAAGCATGTACTTCCCTGGATGCCCATCATACCCAGGAAGACGCCTTTGCATGTAAAATGGGACATTTTGCTATTGATATGCTTTGCTAGGAAATGGCATTAGAGACAGATAGCATAAAAGGAGGATTTAAAAGTGTACATCGAAAGACTATATATAGCCTTAGTTTTGAATGTATAAAATACCAGTGATATCTTGCCAAGATATTAATCCCTGAGGAAAAAGCAAGTTCTTGTAGGATTCTTTTCCTTTTCTAAAGAATTGCAAAGCATAATCTGCTTCACTTGTATGTTTTATTGCTTCCACATCTGTTTCCATCATCTTTTACATGCCTTGTCAGCTGTGTGGCAAGAGTGGGCAAGAAGCCTTTGCAAAATGTACAGCTAAGTGTTTCCACAAATTATTTCCAGGACTTCAAGCAAAATTCTCTTCTTGTGTCTTTTCATAAGCTTTTCTTGTATGGTTTATATGGGACTTCACGATGTTACATTTCTTCCAACTGCAATAGTGTAGAAGCTGGTAATATTGTATTGTGTGAAACTCCTTCAACCACTTTATGCCAAATTTGTGTTATAATTTATGTCACTTTTTGAGAAAACATTATTTTTCAGAAATAAATGTGCTTCTGGCAGGGCAGAACTCAGGAATTTCATACAAATTAGAAAGCAGAGAAAAAAGAGTTAATTTGAACTTTGAGGAACAATTACTTTTCAATATTTTTGTCAACTGCTTCACATGGAGATGTTGGGTTAATTTTAAAAATAGTCATTAACTTAAATGTTCTACTCATAGGCAAGAAGAGCACAGAGATCTGGCTGTGATCCTGTAGTATTACTGGTGAATAAGATGAGTTGAAATAAATGAAATAAATTATAGATTTTTTTAAAAAGTGACTGTAAGTACTTTGTGCAGTGCAGGAAGAGGGAGATAAGGACAGGAGAGTACTCAAAATGTAATTTCCATAGTATTTGTGTCATATGAATGACAATTGTGAAAGAGGTTACTAGAAATGATGAAACTAATTAAAAGAAATCTAAGAAAGAAATCCAAGAAAGAAATTAATGTGTGGTGATTACTCTGAGATGAAAGATTTTTTGTTCTCTTCCTTGTAATTATACAAGGATGCATATTTCATTATAAAAAATGAAGCTCAAATGGACACGTAGGATCAAATTAACCTAATCTGATTTACCTGTCTAAAAGTTGTGCTCCATTTTATGATAGAGTGGATAATTATTCATGATTATCTCTCCCCATTTACAGTAGAGCTGAAGGTCTTGGCTTAGACCAGATACCCAGCAGTGTGTGGTGGTGAAGTAGCCAACAGCATCCCCCAGAATTATGCTTCTGCTCAGTGTCTTCTTACAGCTGTCTCTGCTTCCACTTGGAAGCCTCCCCAAATCCAAAGAGAATTAATGAGTAGCTATCAAGCTGATAATGACCAGGTATGATTCAAAAGATAAACTGAGTAGGAGGGACAACTCTTTTACCTTGAGTGAAACCCTTCAATTCTTTCCTCAGAAGTGCTCTTCCACAGTGACACTGAAAAGGCAGGCACAGGGTTAGGCATAGCTCAGGTCCCTTCCCAGGTGATGCAGCTCAAAGGATCGTGGCTGCACAGAAGTGGAGCAGTGCACTGCAAGCTGAAGAAACTAATTTGTAAGTTCAGGTTTTGCTCCATTTTGGTGTTTCTGGGAACGTAGGCACGAGAGAGGAAACAGGCAAGAGAGAGGAAACAGAGATCCTGGCCCAGGCAGAAGAGCAGGTTGTGGCTCGCTACACCTTTTCCTGGGGCACAGAACAGAGTTTCCTGAGGTGTCCATTAATGCTACTGCTGTATACTTTCCCTTTTATGCATGCTTTGTGTACAAAATGTACCAGGAGACTAGTTGAGCACCTATAGGTATATTACAGGTGCAGATAAAGATATTTGCAGTTGGCCAGGTTGACAGATGCCAACTGGAAACATTGTACTCGAGAGCAATGTAGAGAGAAATGCAAGAGGGTCCTTTTGTGACATTGTTTGCAAACCCTGTTTGGTAGTGTCTGATCTAATATAGTACATACTTCCTGTAATTTTATATATTTACGACATATTGATGTCTTTGAATAGCAGGAGACCTATTGACAGGAATTATTTTGCCCAGGAACATGCAATGGTCACACTTTTTCCAGAGGGAAGTAGGCATGGCTTGGGAAGCCAGTCAGGCTTTGAAGAGCCCTTTGTGAGAAAAAGTGAGAAATGCCCTTCAAACTGTTGTAGCACGGGACTGGTGGAGTAGCTCTCTAGTAAGAAAAGTGCTTCTGAACAAAGATCTTTTTCCAGCCTGTGCTATAAGACAATGTTAGGTACACCTGGACCTTTCATATTGTGATTTTTTTGGAATAAATTAATTGTGCATACCCAGAACCTTGTCAGAACTACTGTGAAACACTGTAGTGGGATTAGATTGGAGTTCATGGTGTTGAAGTATAAATGCTGCACCTCAGTATGAAATCTTTTTTATAGTTTTACCATCAGAATACTGAACTATTGACAGACAGATTTTGAAATTTCATATTTTATATTTACTGTGTGTCTTACCTAAATCATTCTAGGAAAGGAAGGACTATTATCCCAACTCCAGTTATAAGGCAAGTGATGCCTGCATGATCATGTGGCTTTTCATGCGTTTCTTCCAAAGAATGAGTTTGTGGCAGAAGAATGTAGTTGTTAAATCATAAACTTTATCTGTCTATTATTTTTATATATTGTAGAGCCAAAGAACCCCAGTTATAAACCAAAGGCTTCTTTATGGTAGGTGCTGTAGAAACACAAAATGAAACGTCAGTCCCTGCCTTTAAAAATTGAATTTACTGTGCAGTGTCAGGCTTTCAGTAACCATAAGACTGTGCTGCTATCAGCTGATCACAGTTTCAAACCTGCTAATATATATACAGGTGTTCTGGCTGTTCTGTTTTTGAGCAGGAATATCAAACATGCTAATAGCATCTTGGATGATGATACATAAACTGCTGCCTCTGTATCTTTTGAGGATGTCTTAATCTCTTGAAGATTGTATCACATTGTGATGGTCTTTGTGTTCTTGTTCCTTGCTCTACCTGTTGTTCTTGAAGAAAAGACCATTTCATAAGACACTAAACAATCAACTTTGTTATTGGTGAAGGTTTTCCTAGAAAGTTGCATCTGGGAGCAGTGAATATATATGGAGTGAATTTGCCCAGCTGTACTTGTACCCGCAAAAAATGAGATTCGTAATTGAATTTTTGAACTGTACTGTAGACTTGGTTTTTCTGCCAAATGGCAACCCATCAGGCCTTTTTTTTATAGCTTTTATTTTTTCAAATCTACATGGCCTTAATATCTAGGGAGATTTAATGGTATTAAAAGACCCAAAACCTCAAAATCCAACTTTGCCTGAGTGGACAAAATGTTATGAAAGGAATCAGAATTTGCTTTTACATACACAGAACAAAAAGAGCAGTACTGGAGCCTGCAGGCAGAGCCAGGAGAAATAGACCCAAGAAGTCAAGTCAGCTTTTGCTCTGTGACATAAATTAGGACAACAAATTGCGCTGCCCTCCATGGGGAATGTCCAGTCTTGAGATATCTAGGGGTAAAGAAAAAAAAACCTTTATAAACAAAGCAAGCCATTTATTCAGATATGTAGGCTGAAGTACAGAGAAAAAGGAAGACCATACACTGTAAATGTGTTTGTAGATCATAACTAGTATCTTGTATTGTACTCGGAAGTTAAGTGGATACTTTCTCTTATATAATTTGAAAGGTTGAATGTTATTGCAATGTATGGTTATGAACTTTGTAAAAATACCCAAAGTTTTAAGTAAGATTCTGTTTAATGGTGGCTTTGTCATTGATTTTGTTGTGAAAGCTTAGAAGGGCTTGTGGGAATGGAACAAGTGGACTCAGGCAAAGATAGGAAGATGGAAGGGAGTGGGGGAGAAGGATTGAAGAATTCATAACTTCAGGAGTGGAAAGATAAAAGAATTGGAAACTAACAGTGTTAGTGAGGTGGGAAAAGATATGAAAAGTTTCTCCTTGTTGTTGCTTTCATCTGCTCTTTTTTTTTCTTGCTAATCTAGTTTTCCTGTTCTCTTCTGCTCTGGTCATCCACTTTCTCCCCATCAGAAACATTTTCCTCCCAGCTATTTGGTCTGGTGAAATACTGGTAAAATGATAGAATGTATATTAAGTACATATTAGAAGAAATTTGCATCTGGTGGATGGCTTCCCTGGGTAGAAGTTTTTTTAAATAGACTGTTTCTTTAGTATATACCCAGCTATTTTTATTATGAACAAAAATAAACATACATATTAAAAACTCAATCAAAGCCTTTAAAGTTCTTTTGCTTATTTTTCAAGTGGAGCAAATAGAACAGCTCAGTCTGACCCAGGAGACAAAGCTGTGGTCTCAAAGTTGACTATTATCGTTAGAAAACTATTCCACATAAGAGATTTAGAAGCGTAAGTTCTTTTTCCACAGAATAGGCATATTTGAAGGTTTACTTCTTTTTTCTGAGTTCTTGAAGAGTGGTTTAGTTAGCATGCATAGTCTGAAGGCCAAGTCCTTATTTCAGGAGGTAATTTAAACTGAATTGCACACGGGAGCCTGAATGCACCAATTTAACAGGGTTTGAGAATAGTATGACAGTTTTGATTTTTTGCTTTTGCTGAAGAGATCAGCTCAGAAGGAAACTTCAGTAAGGTTTTTGGCCTCAGTTACTTAACATCCCAGCCATGTGACCTTGCACTTTCAGAAGCTCTTCATCGTAGACTGACATCTTAGTATTTTTTTTTTCATGTAAAAGCTTTGACTCGTAATATATGGCAGTTTTACCTGAAGTAGGAAATAATTTTAAATGGTTTATTTTTAACATAGGTAAACATGGTTTACCTTACTGCTGTGGCTCTCGTGTAGAATATGCATTCCTAGTCTCTACAGGTAAGTAAATATTTATTTTGCAGAAGCTGGTTTTTGTAGCCTTGTTCATAAGCTGTCCATTCATCTCATAGAGCTCAAAAGTGGATATAGGTCTTTGTTTCAGGAATTTCTGATGTTTTGTGTCAAGTCACATGTTCGTTATGTCTGTAACTTACTTCCTACACAGTTTATAGCACTGACTTGTTTTATAAAATGTGTATTCTCCATATCTTTGAGTCTGTTCACTCCTCGACATTTCAGTTCCTGCTTTTGCTCCATTTACAGCCGTGGTCTGGACTGAAAGCAGGAGATCAAATTCAGGTCTTTGCTTCTGGAACTCATCCCAGCTTTCAGCTACACGCACTTTGAGTATATTATTTTTTGGGCATTTGTGAAGAACACCTTGTATGCAGGCTGTTGTATGCTCTTGACTTTACCTCAATCCAAGATCAAAATTTAATTTCTTTCACTTCTCAGTAAGTGCTGAGTAAAACAATTTGAAGACCCAATTTAGGCTCTATTGAAAGAAAGGTATCTTTATTGGCAGTTTTACAGGAGTAGCGAAAATTGTTACATGAAAACCAGCATAGATATAAAAATAAATGTAACTGTGTATAACAAAAAAGTTTTGTCAACCTCTTCCTATCTCTACATTGCAAAATATGTCTTGAAAATCTTGTACAGTGCAAGTATCTTGCCTCACAGTCCTTGAGAACGTAAATGTTTCTGCCTGTGAGTATTTCTTAGGATTCAGTGGGATATAATCCATGAGTTCTGGCAGGTCGTTATATAAGACTCAGTGAGGAATTAGGAAGCTTCCCATCCTGGCTGATCAAATGTAGCTTTCATTTAACAACAGTTTTTGGAGGATGGCTTGATTGTTCTACATTTAAGTGTAAACTGATTCATCTGGGCTCAAAGCTTAAGAGCAAGAGCGATAGATACGATTTCTCAAGGAAGACAAGGACTCTTGAGCTCCCCTGTAAGACACAGCTGTGATGATGCAGCCTTCTGGAGTCAGACTAGACTGTCTCAGCCCCCAGTGTGGGAAGCCAGTCAAAACGTTTTATCTTTTCCTTTTCCACCTTTGGCTCCCTGACATGAAAAGCTTCCAGCAATTTTCTCCCAATGGGTAGTCAAGTTTTTCACGTGAGGCAGCAGGAGCCTGGCAGCATACAAACCTTTGAGGGCCAGTTGGGGAAAGCTTGTATGTCAGGAAAGCTTTATCCATTGGGCTGTGTTATTTCAAGCAGTGATGCTATGATTGCCCCACCAAGTCCCTGGAATCTGACACTTTGGCCAGGTTTCTTCATCAGAACCTCAACCCAGTTTTTGCCATGTTTAAAGCTATTCTGTGTTTGTTCTTTCTGTCATGTTGACTCACATTCACTTGACTTCTTTGCATGCTACTTGCCAAAATTCAGTGTATTTATACATATGTATGTGCTGTGAAAAGCTTTGGGTTCCTCTAACTCAACAGAGTGGTTAGCTGCACATTTAAGACATCTGATCATTTCCAGTCAGAAATAAGTTTACGAGTGTGCTTTAGTCTTGTTGAGTTCCCCAGGGTAATTCTTCAGATGCTTTAAGTCAATCAAATCTTTAAATGCTGCATTGACTTTGTGCTTTACAAATAGGAAGTTGGAGAAGAGATCAGAGACAAAATAAATGAAGATGCAGAGTGCAGTAGAGATTTGCCAGTGCTGATTTGAGGAGGAATTCTGGTTATCTGCATTTTCCTTTTTCTTGCTTTTTTTTTTCTTCTCTGAGTAGAGGGAATTCTTCACTGATATGGCTTTGACTGCAGACACTTGAGAAGTGAACGCTGATGATTGTGCAAGGATCATCCAAAAGACCAGTTCTGCAGTTATGTGTTTATTCATAGCTCAGATGAAAATGCTCTGAGCTGCTAAGCAGATAGCTAGGTGAATAATTTTTGTTTGCTACATAATGCAAAAAAGTGTGAGGTGTTCCACTCCTTAAAAAAAAAAAGGAAGAAATTGCTGATATAAAATCAAAGTATTTATTGCAGAATTAAAATGCATAGCAAATCAATTAAATATAAATACTGTACATTATCCTCAGAATGTGAGCAAAGTGCCACAGCAAAACTATTCTTACATCAAAATAATAAAGCACAAATCTTAAATGTAGAGCTCTGCCTATCAGAATATGTACTCATTCTGCTGATCTTCTGTCATATCCTTTTTTTTCCTGTCCAGTTTACCAGTAATCATCAGTAATGTCGGGAAGGAGGGTCATTATCGCCTATCATGTATACTTAAATTAATATAAGTGAATTAATTAACACTGATGCTTAACATGGCATCTTTAGGTTTCGGGTTTAATGCCTCTGTTGCGATAAAGCAGTGGTTGTTCAGAACTCTCATGGATGTTGCTCCAGGTGCTCTACCTATGGAGGAGCAGGTGGATTGTGTTAATCAGTCTACAGAAATATCCATATGTATATGAAAGTCTGGCAGTTTTGAGGTGAATAGTTTAACTACTGAGGCAGGAGTTGATAATCTGAGAAAGACAAGCTGTAAATTTGGGGAAACACTATTGCAATGAATTATCTTCCCTTCTTCATAGCTATTAAAATACAATTACTTTTATATACTGGAGTATGGAGAGAAATAGTACTTTCAGCTTGGAAAAGAAAGTTTATAGTTTACACTTAAAGCCAAGGCTCAAAATCTTTCCCAAACACAAATTTCAATACATTCTGCGGAGTCACTACCCTTTCTCTAAAAATAACTCAATCAACAGTAGCAAACCATACAGTTCTTCATGTAGGGTTTTGTGGATTGTAGGTTTCCAAGATCACATTAGCTCAAAGTCTGTTGGTTGGTCTAAGCTTACTAGTTGCAGCAGCTCTGCCATGAGATGCCTTTTCAGTTCACACAGGGTCCTCTGCTTCTTAGGACTTCCACAATTCAGTTGATAAACTGCTTTCAAAGGCCGGAAAGTGCAGAATTTTGCCTATGAGCACACGGGAAAGGACTCCTCTGGGGAATACTGGTACAAAGTTGACCAAATTCCTGTGGCAGTGCAATACTGCTGAGATTGCAGTGAAGCACGGATGGGTTCTGCTGAGAACTTAATATTCTAGGTAAATAGGCAGGTTCAGATTAATTAAAAGAATCAAAGTGATGACTGTGTCTCTTTTCCCAAGTTTGTTATGCATGCCTTTATTTAAACAGGACTCTGGACTGTTTCATCTCGGCATTAAATGTGACAGCATAGCTCAAGATGTCATCAGCACCCAAATAACGGGAGCTGTCTCCTTTCTGATAGCAGAGACAGGGGTCAGAAAGTAGACTTCTGCCTCCAGCCTTCTGCATGATGGTGAGGAAGCTGCCAAGTTAAAAGTTTCAAAAAAAATGAGGGTTTAATACTGGGGGAGGCAGGTACAGCCTTGGTCTAGCTGGATAGCTGTGAGATGTACAGGGACACTGTATCAGTCAGGAGCACATTGCCAGTGCTGATGCTGAAGAGTCAAGTCTGTCACACCCGCACGCATCCTTTCAGCATAAGTGTGTTTATTTAGGCAATTGTTTAAGTTTTAAAAAGCTCTGAGGCTTTGCCAGAGCTGCTGAGCTCTCAGTTTATTTCAAAATCAGTAGCGTGATGGCTAAACGTGGAGTTGGTTCCTGGTGTTGAGAAAAATCCCTGTTTAATGACTCAATGCTCCTGCCCTGTAAATGAAAGAAAGTATGAATATTTACTTTCCTGCCAGAAGTGTTGCATCATTAATATCTGTACAGCTTTTCTGTATTAAATATTCTTGTCTTTTTATATTTAGTGCCACATAAGAGAGACTCACGTAGGTGGGAGCAGTGGCTTTTCCCAGGGGCAGCAGCCCAGCAGTTCCCTGGTTGGAGGTGTGATGCTAATGCAACAGTGCCTCACATCCCATTGCTCTGTTTCTTCCAGAGGCCTCAAAAGTGACAGTTTTGATCCTCTCAAATGTTGATAGTGATGTTAATGCTGTATAGGCTTGGCCTGGTCTGTCAGCCCAAGTAAAACATTCTGAACAGGAAATTCATGTTTATGTGAATAAAACACAACTGAGTCAGGTGCGAAGCGCTAAGCTCTAAGGATGGTAAAGAGAAGCAGAGTATAGCGTTATGCAGCGTTTCTCAAAGTCTGTTTGAAACTTTGGACACAAAGACCCAAGGTTATGGCTTTATTTTATTACCACTTTTGGTTCTTGGACTCAGTGATGTGCCCAGTCTTGCTGCTGTTTTGATGGAAGTGGGATCTGTACTGTAGCCTTTAGATCTTTCATTTGGCGATTACTTGTAGGTTTTTCTGTCTTACCACTTTTTTTGTTGTTGTTGTCTTGGCAAGTACATGAACATTTTATCAGCAATTTTTCATGTTGTGAACTTAAAACTCTTACATTTTTATCTTGTTTGTTTATTGCAGCTGGTGCTCAGGATAAAATTGGCTGGGCATTTGGATTGGGTTTGGAGAGGCTGGCCATGATCCTGTACGATATCCCTGACATCCGACTGTTCTGGAGTGAAGATGAACGCTTCTTGAAGCAGTTTATTGTGCCACACATTTGGCAAAAAATAAAATTCCAGGTAAAATTTTAT